>NC_069499.1:322116167-322416167 GCF_027579735.1 Bombina bombina | reverse complement strand
TCTCTCCCCCTCTCTTTTGTTCTCTCTCTCTCTCAGTTTCTCTCTCCCCTCTTTTGCTCTCTCCCCTCTCTTTTGCTCTCTCTCTCCCCTTTCTCCCCTCTTTTGCGCTCTCCCCTCTCTTTTGCTGTCTCTTTCCCCTCTTTTGCTCTCCCTCCCCCTCTCTTTTGCTGTATCTCTCCCTATCTTTTGCTCTCTCTATCCCCCCTCTTTTGCTCTCTCTATCCCCCCTCTTTTGCTCTCTCTATCCCGCCTTTTTGTGTTTTGCTCTCCTTCTATCCCCCCTCTACTAGCTCTCTCATGCCCACCCAGCCCCGCCCATGCCACGCCCGGCCCCACCCGCGCCATGCGCCACGCCATGGTATTCTTTCTTAAAGGGACATTCCAGTCAAAATTTAAATGTAAAAAGGTGAATTACATCTTTGAATAGAAACATATTTGCAATATACATGTATTGGCAAAAATGCTTCTAGTAAACATTACCACTGTTTTAGTGTTAACATTTTTCTCTGCACTTGCATGTGAAGCATAGCTAGATATTCTCAGTGCACCATAGTAAATACTAAGTTTAAATATTACAGCTGCTCAGAGCACCAGTGGGGCTTGCATAATGTCCATTACCAGATAGTACAAGCACCTTAGGCTTTCTGAGCAAGTGCTGGGTTTAAAATGCTGGTGCACGGTGCATACTTAAATACACTTTTTAAAAAAATGCTTCCATTCAAAACTGAAATGTATTTATGTGGATTCCAATTTTGGCTGAAATGTCCCTTTAAACAATAACGCTTGGTGAGTTCGGGAGTGTGCACATGTCCTTAGACATCTGACAGCAGTGTTTGTAACAATGTTTATAATCTTACATATAGTTATATATAAAATGTTACAGACACTCTACGGCCTGGTTTCTCAACAGCCGGGCCGTGGCCCAGTACCGGGCCGTGATAGCCCTGATGGTGGGCCCCGACCTGTCATGCCCCCACTGCACACTCTTACCCCACTTCACACCAGGGGCAGACTGATACCAATCAAGGCCACAGGAACACTGTCTCACACTGACCAAAATGTATTACATTTTATGCAAATGAACATGGTAGCCTCCCTGCCCTGCCCCCAACAGGCCCCTCAACCTCCAGAGCCAGTACCTCCAACATTAAGGACCAGAGAAAGGGCACCCAACCCCCCGGGCCAGACCCCACACTCCATGGTCCTCACAGCGACAGACCCCCACCAGGGCCCCCACTAAACTCACACTTTTTTTGCTTAGTTACTGATAGGGCAACTGAAAACTCCAGCTTAAGGAATGCACCAGGATCCGTGGAGATGCCATTTGTGGGCCCCCCTACTTGCCTGTCCCTCGGCCCAGGTCCTATTTGCCTGACTTATCAGCCTACCCCTGCTGCTCTATCTATCTATATATATATATATATATATATATATATATATATATATATATATAACAACCGGGCCCTGGACATGTCTAGCTAAAATTTACCGGGCCTTGAGGTCACTTTGGTTGAGAACCACTGCTCTACGGCAGCAAAATTTGCAACTATGTATAACATTGCTATAAAAATTGTTGCAAACACTGCTGACAGATGGCAAAGGACACGTGCATGCTCTTGAGCTGACCTTGAATTACTCTTTAACAGGATACCAAAGGAAAATAAGCTAAATTGATAGTAGAAGTCGCTTAAAATGGCATGCTGTATCTGAATCGTGAATGTTTAAGTTTAACTGTACTGTCCCTTTAAAGGACCATTAAAGGGACAGTAAACCTAAAAAATAATGTTATATTATTCTGCACATAGTTAGCGACAGCAACAGCTTTCAAAGTCAAAGGTTTTTAGAGATTTTAGCTGTCAAAGTTGCACTTACCTGTTCTCCTCTCCATGATCTTCTAAATAGGTCTTCTCTTTTGAAAACGATTCGTGGGCGCACTGTCTAATCACAGTGCGCCCAATCGTGCTATTGAATGAAATTGTATGGAGTTTTATATCCCTTTAAGAAGTGCTGCACCTGGGACTTCTATACAGTAAGCAAACGAGTTCTGCTGTGCCAAAATTGCTTGCATCATATACTAGATGTTGCTTGTGTCATATACTGAATACATGTTTCTTTACCAGAACTATAATTGCAACTAGATTTTAGAATAAACAGGTGCATATTAAAATGCTTAAAAGAAAACAGCTAACACCTTTCAACTCTGTGGGGTAGATCTGTTAGCTCTGCACATTTTCTATTTAAATTAGTCCTATAAGCTTTTGCCCAAATACAGACGTTTCAGATATTCCTCAGGAAATGTATTTTTAACGCTAGCACAAGTAGACTTTTGTAATGTTTAAACCGGTGTGATCAGACTTTATTTTTTAAGAACAGTCTTTATCTGTGGACTTCAGAAACTGCCTATACTTTGTATAGCTGGAATTTCAGGGATATAGCAAGAGACCCCGGAAAGCGTTTCAAGTTTCTGACTGAACAGGTGCAACAGATCTGGCAGATTAGTGTGAAAACAGAATGCCCAATTTTTGTAATATTGCCAAGTGTTTCTTATTTAGAATGACTGATGTGTAGCCAAAAGTGAGTTATTTTTGCAATTTTTTCTGCATTTTCCAGCTAATATAAGTCTGTGAACCTATAAATTGTCAAAAAAGGTCAGCAGTAAAGCGCAAAAAAGATTGATCAATTTGAAATGAAAAAAAAACAAACAAACAAAGCACAACACCATATTTAGTTGAAATATTTTTTATTAATGTTTCACATCAAAAACATCGTAATATTACAACATGTATCAGTTCAATTGCATAGTATCTCTCATCCACATTAGGATGAAAGGAAAAATAAACAATACACGTTGATCATTGCATTTTCTCCTTCCTTTCTATTTCCTCCCACTTCCCCTTTTCTATTCCCCCCCCCAACAATAAACTTTTTATAACTGAATAAAACTTTCAACTGTGAACCTTTCCTATCGAGCAGTGTCGTTATTGTTAGGAAAATCTTTAAAGCATGTTCCTCCAGACAAATAAAAGTGTGAACTAACTGTTAAGATGTTTAGCTTAAAAGTATCATCCTTATGTGGGAGTAAGTGTAACAGGTGTCCCCGACCCCCTCTATTTATTTAGAATCCAAGAGGACCAAATTTTAAGAAAGTTTTCTGAAGTACCTTGCATCCAAGCTGCTGCTTCAGACATATGATATATGTCTTCAATTTTATCCAGTACCTCACTCCACTCTGGGGCCCCCACCTTCCATTTCCTGGCTATACAAATTCTAGTAGCTGTGCATGCTATATTAACCCATTTGTTATTGGAGTGATTTAACTTGTCTAGGTGAATGTGTAATAAGGCCTTCACGGGTGGGAGTATGAAAGAGTCATCTAGAACTCTCTTAAATAATTGTGTAAGATTGTCCCATATAGGTCGTATTTTTGGGCACCCCCACCACATGTGTTGGTAAGTACCTAGCTCTGCGCAGCCCCTATAGCACAACCTATTATTCTGAGGCGTATAATGTGACGTTTTTAATGGCGTCAAGTACCATCTGTGTGCCGTTTTAATCGAATTTTCACCAGATCTTAACACTTGGGCAGCTATTCTGGCAGTTTTATGTCCCCTTATGAATCTAATGAGTTCTGCTTGCATCTCCTCCAGTTCCCTCAATGGGATCTTAATAGGTAAAGCTCTGAATAGATACAATAGCCTTGGCAGGATGTTCATTTTTATTATAGCCAATCTTCCTAGCCAAGAGAAATTCCCTTTTTTCCATTTGGTTAAGTCTTTCCTAATACTTTTATATATTGGGTTATAGTTTACCTTATGTAGTGTATCTATTGTGTCTGTAATATTGATACCCAAATATTTGATAGATTTACTAGCCCATACAAAATCGAAGTTAGCTTCTATCAATTTGCGAGTGTGCATTGGTAATGATAAAGGGAGTGCTTCGCATTTATCAGAGTTTATCTTAAAACCCGATATCTTGGAGAAATCCTCTAATAGGTGGTATAGGTTGGGCAACGATATCATAGGTTTCGTAATCGAAAGTAGGATATCATCTGCGAATAATGATAATTTATATTCACCTTTCTGCAACTTGACCCCATGAATGTCTTCAGAGTTGCGTATGCATGCTGCTAAGGGTTCTACACACAGAGCAAACAGCAGTGGAGAAAGTGGGCATCCTTGTCGGGTGCCATTTAAAATATTTATAGATCTAGACTGGTATCCTGCTGCTCTAATAGTTGCTACTGGTTGGGAGTAAATATTCTTGATCGCCTCTATGAATTTGTTACCAAACCCCAAGTGCTCTAACACCGCCCCCATATAGAGCCAATCAACTCTATCAAACGCCTTCTCCGCATCCAGGGATAGAAGCAGAGAAGGCGTTTCTGTATCTTTCAAATAGTCTACCAAGGCTACTGTGCATCTAATGTTATCCGGTGCTTCCCGGTCTTTAATAAACCCCACCTGATCGGGGTGTATCAGTGATGGTAAATGATGTTTAAGCCTGTTAGCCAAAATTTTAGTGAAGATTTTCACATCTTGGTTGATCAGTGAGATTGGCCTGTAACTCTGTGTCAACTTGGGATTTTTCCCAGGCTTAGGGATTACAATTATTTTAGCCTGAAGTAGTTCTGAGGGAATTGGCGTACCATTTAATATGTCATTGCAGAACTTGTGGAGATGGGTGATTAACTCATTTTTAAATAATTTATAATACTCTCCTGGGAACCCGTCAGGACCTGCCGCTTTACCTATTTTAAGATCTTTAATTGCGGTCGCTATTTCTATTAATGTGATCTCTGCCTCTAGGGCTTTCGCGTCAACATCCTCTAATTTAGGTAACTTTGCTAACTCTAAAATCTGTTCTCTAAGTTTTAACGTCAAGGGAGAGTGGCAAACCTTCTTCCCATCGTAAAGGGCTTCATAATATTTAGCAAATTCTTCCGCAATTTCTTGCGGGTGGGATGTCAACGTGCCATCTATTTTTTGTATCTGTGTTATTGCAAAGGATTTTGTTTTGTCTCTTAATCGATTAGCTAAAAATCTATCAGGTTTGTTGGCGTATAAAAAGTAAAATGTTTTCAGTCTATTTATGGCTCTCATGGAGTTGTTGGCTAAAATTTTAGACAGCTCTTTTCTTTTAGTATTTAATGTGTTTAGGGTTGATTGCGATAGTGTAGTTTGGTGTAACTTTTCTAGTTGTTCTAATTCTTGTTGTAAGGAGCTCACCACTGCTTTAGTTCTCTTCAGATATAGAGCTTTCTCTTTTATGAGTAAGCCCCTGATGTACGGTTTATGAGCCGCCCACCCCATTACCGGTTTGATTGATGGGTCTACATTAAATCTCCAGTATTCTTTAAGGCTATTTAGAATGTTAGTTTGGATGTCAGGGTGTTTTAGTAATGTAGGGTCAAACATCCATGATTTCTGTCTGTTTAAATCTACCAATCCTGTTAATTGTATCTGTATTATAGAGTGGTCTGACCAAACTGACGCATGAATGGACGAAGAGATCAGGTTAGGGAGCAGAATTTGGCTTATATAAATATAATCCAATTTTGTATATATTTTGTGAGCTGGCGAGTAATATGTATGATCAGTAGTTTGGCCATAAAGTGCTGTCCAGGAGTCTATTATATTATGAGACTCAAGTTCTTCTCTAATCAATTTAGTTATCAAGTTTAGTCTACGTTGTTTGTTTGTAAGTTTGATTGTATTGGTGTCTCATAATATTTTTAAGTTCACGTTAAAATCTCCTGCCACAATCATTAATGTTTGTGACCACTGTGTAAGCATGTGTGAAAGCTTATTAAAGAAATCGTGTTGCTGTTCGTTAGGTGCATAGATGTTTCATAATGTTATTTGTGTGCCCTGAAGGGTTCCTCTTAGAATGAGATATCTACCCTCCTTATCTCTAATCACCTCGTCTTTAGTGCATTGTAGTGAGTTATGTAGCAGTATCGAAATCCCCCTCTTTTTTGCATCTGTGGTGGAGTGAAAGTGTTGCAGGAAATGCTTATCCCAATATTTGGGAGATTGATTATTAGTAAAATGCGTCTCTTGTAAAAAAATTATTTTGGCTTTCATGTTATTATATTGGGTAAGTGCAGTCTTCCTCTTAACATTGGTGTTTAGACCTCTAACATTGTGTGATATTATATGTAGTTTAGGGTCCATCTAAGAGATCCTTTTTACGCCTCCCCCCCCCTTCTCTCATACCTGTATAGTGTTCCTTTACCTTGTACCTTGCTGTATGTACCTTGCTCCCTTCAGGCCAGCTTTAGGATGGAGAAACTTTCTCGACCACTGCTCGATAGTACTTAAAATAAGGAAAGACAAAAACCAAACATTAAACAAGAACATAACATGAAATAAATAAAACATACTGTGTCTTCTGTCTAATTGCAGTGACACAATAATCCAACTGAGTGTGCATTTTTGAGTACAAAATTCAACATTTGGAGATCCATAATTAACTAAACAATACCCCTAGTCTCTAAGCAACCTACCCATGACTGCTAAAAACCTATAAAATACATAGTAAATTAGAATGATCTGTACAGCTGATTATCCACTAGCCTTTGTTAACTAACAATGAGATCTGTTGTAACCCTCCACATTTTAACTTGAGTTCACTTTGCTTTACGTCCTAAAGATAAATTCTTCCTAAGCTATAAGACTCTCTCTCAAACAAAATCAACCCTGTGAGATCTTGGACAGAGCGCTCAAATGTCCAGTATAGGGTCATGGGTCTAGATGGAGTTCCTCTTTTTTGGTAGGAGGGCAAAGTTTAGATTGTTTTAATCAGATGCCTCAGATGATTCTTTGTATCATGAGAGACTTTCATGGTCTCTGTTTCTTTTTAGGGACCTTCGTCCAGCGTCCATTTTGAATCGTTCCTTTTGGGAGTTGTGATCGGTTTTTGGGGTTGTCTTGGCGGTTTTCTGGGAGCTCTGGACACTCTAATTTCATCCGCTGACATAAATCTGGGATGTCTCGCTTCTCTTTGATGGTGAAGGTATTACCTTCATGAAGTATATGTAGTGCTAAGGGGAATCCCCATCTGTATGTGGTCTGATTTTTCCTTAGCAATTGAGTTAATGGGCGTAGGGCAAATCTTTTTTGCAGAGTTGTAATACAAAGGTCCTGATAAAATTGTATAATAGAACCCTGGAATTTAAAAGTAGGGTTTTTCCGTGCTGCCGTCATAATTTCCTCCTTTTCTGGGAAGCGAAAAAGCTTGACTATCACATCTCTCGGGGGATCAGAGTCTTTAGGTTTTGCCCTTAGAGCTCTGTGAGCCCTTTCCATCTGGAATGCCCCTTCCGTGGGGGAGCCCGTAATTGCTTGGAATAGTTGAAGTAGATAGTCACGAAGGTTTGCAGTCACTATTGTTTCTGGAATCCCTTTTAAACGTATGTTGCACCTACGGCTCCTGTTTTCCAGGTCTTCTAGTTTGTCATTAATGTCCGCTATTTCTTGCTGTTGGGCAGCTAATTGTTGGTTGACATTTGTGATATCTTCTTCCATAGTTTCCTCTTTTTCTTCTAATGTTTCCAGTCTAGTCCCTAATTCGGAGATATCTTGCTTAATCTCAGTGAGGCTGGAGGTGACAGTGTTCTGAAGGGTGTCCATCTTTTCCCACATTTTGTCAAATATGGAGGCTATATCTTGCTTGGAGACAAGATTCTTTAAGTCCCTTTTAGTAATTGACATATTACAGTCCCCATGAGAACTTGTTTCTATGTCCTCATCCATGTCTATCTCTTCGTCAACATCTTCCTTTTCCAGTATTTTATCTCCCTTTTGGGGTTTAAAAAAAATGCTGGCTGCTGCAGGTTTATTTACAGTTCCCAATTTGCTCTGTCTTCTTACAGACATGTTAACTTGTAGAGGTTGGAGCAGGATAAATCTGTACTCCTATATATGAAAGTGTGTAACTAGAGTCTGTGATAGTGAGAGTATCAGCCCAGTTGTTTTGGCGCTAAAATGCTCTTCTAAACCTTCACAACAGTACATATATAAGAAAGGGAGCTTCCTGATTTATACGTTGCTTGTCTATATTAAATTACTTTTCCTGTAGTATTGTTTTTTCCAGTCAGCCCAATATGGCATGCGATAGGCTGTGTATAGCCGTGTATAAGTTTTACTGAGTCCGTGACTTTTTATTCCCCTACAGCAGCATGTGTTTAAAATGTGGTTTAAATCCTTTGCTACATAAGAGCATCTCTCAGGGCTGTCAAGGATATATGTTGTAGTTTACATTGTAAGTGTTGCCCCTCAATTTTATTAAGTTGCCTCCGTATGCATCTCAGAACATCTTCCCACGTGGCAGCTAGACTAACATGGCGTGTGAGCGTGACCGGCTTCTTCCCTCACCGTGCTATTGCCTCTTGTAATAGTCTGCACATACTCAACCTCTTACCGGATTGTGGTCTGGCCGAACAACTTTAGTTACCCTGGGCTCCCCGGTCATACGCCTTTGCAGATCCGCAGTCTGCCTTTCTGGGTTGTTTCCTGTGCCGCCATTGACCGGGAGACCTCCGATGTTGCACTGCTTAGTCGGCTTTCTATTTAGGCAAATGCAGCTCAGTTGTCGCTGCCCGAACAGTGTGGGGACAATCCTCAAGCTTTTTAGGGGTCCTCTCAGGATCTGCACATATTGGATCTCCTCCTAAAGCTTTGGTCGCACACGGAGCAGCCGGATTATGCGTCCACCATTAAGCTCAGTTAGGCACCGCCCCTCACAACACCATATTTAAAGGGACACTGTACCCAAAAAATTTAATTTCGTGATTCAGATTGAGCATGAAATTTTAAGCAAATTTCGAATTTACTCCTATTATCAAATTTTCTTCATTCTCTTGGTATCTTTATTTGAAATGCAAGAATGTAAGTTTAGATGCCGGCCCATTTTTGGTGAACAACCTGGGTTGTCCTTGCTGATTGGTGGATAAATTCATCCACCAATAAAAAAGTGCTGTCCAGAGTACTGAAACAAAAAAAAGCTTAGATGCCTTCTTTTTCAAATAATGATAGCAAGAGAATGAAGAAAAATTGATAATAGGAGTAAATTAGAAAGTTGCTTAAAATTGCATGCTCTTTCTGAATTACAAATGAACAAATTTGGGTTCAGTGTCCCTTTAACTGTGATACACATCTTATTTAAAATATGTCAAACTGAGATTTTTGGGTCCATAAGGAGTTCAAAGTGAGGATAAAAATGAACACAAATTGACTAACAATGGTCTTAATTACGTTGTATCAGCAATTTTCTCTGAAATTTTTTTGATTTCTGGATGCATTAGGAGCTCAAGTTTTTCAGTGATCACAATGCTATAATGCCACAGTGAATGCGTTTTCACCGAAAAGCTTCCAAAAAGACTTGTTGTGTGTAAAGTAGCTATTTTCAAAACTGAAGTTTCCCAAAATGGACACATAAAATAAACCATTTACACCTCTTATGGTTACAGAATAGCTCTATTAATGTAAGCTCTTTGTTTATTATGCAAAGGAAATATCCCAATTAGTGATGTCGCAAACTGAAAATTTTCCGGGGCGAACCGCCATTGACTTCAATAGGCAGGCGAATTTTAAAACCCACAGGGACTCTTTCTGACCACAATAGTGATGGAAAAGTTGTTTCAAGGGTACTAACACTTGGACTGTGGCATGCCGGAGGGGGATCCATGGAAAAACTCCCACGTAAAATTACATAGTTGATGCAGAGTCTGGTTTTAATCCATAAAGGGCATAAATCACCTAACATTCCTAAATTGTTTGGAATAACGTGTTTTAAAACATCAAGTATGATGTTGTATCGATCAGGTAGTGTAAGGGTTATGCCCGCTTCACAGTGACAGACCAAACTCCCCGTTTAACGCACCGCAAACAACCACAAACAGTCCATTTGCACAACCACGAGATAGATAGATTTGATAGATAGATACATAGATTAGATAGATAGATCAATAGATGCAATATACATTTGATAGATACAATAGATAGATAGATAGATAGATAGATAGATTTGATAGATAGATAATTTCCCAGACAGAGAATTACAAGATGTGCGGTCTGTGACCCATGGTAAGGTTCCCAGAGGCAGTTGCGGCGCCAGGGGACCCGTATATGGCATGGATTTTAGGAAAAAGATGCTTGGTCGGTCCTCCTACTTCAAATTTGGGGCACTGCGCGTGCAATCTACTGTGCCACCAGATATGAGTGGTGTGTTAAGTAGTACTATTCTGATCAGTTTAATACCTGTTACGCCCCCTATCAGGGTATGTGTATATGGCATGGATTTTAGGAACCGGGAGATGGAAAAAGATGCTTGGTCGGTCCTCCTACTTCAAATTTGTGGCACTGCGCGTGCAATCGTGGCCGGACTTTTAGCCGACGGACATTTGGCCGACGGACATTTGGCCGACGGACATTTGGCCGAAACACAAATGGCTGTCACAAAACAGTCCGGCCACGAGATAGATTTGATAGATAGATACATAGATTAGATAGATAGATCAATAGATGCAATATACATTTGATAGATACGATAGATAGATAGATAGATAGATTTGATAGATAAATAGATAGATTTGATGGATAGATAATTTCCCAGACAGAGAATTACAAGTCTGGGACCCATGGTAAGGTTCCCAGAGGCAGTTGCGGCAACAGGGGACGTGTATATGGCATGGATTTTAGGAACCGGGAGATGGAAAAAGATGCTTGGTCGGTCCTCCTACTTCAAATTTGGGGCACTGCATGTGCAATCTAATGTGCCACCAGATAGGAGTGGTGTGTTAATTAGTACTATTCCTATCAGTTTAATCCCTGTTACGTGCCATTTTTTTGGTATGGTTTTTGAAGCCACAGTGCAGCACCAGAGGCCAGAAAAAATTGGCATGTACACATGCCTGAAAAATTTATGTTTGTTTCCCAGGCAGAAAGTGCCCTAAAACATTGCGGCTTGAACCCTAGTTGGTGGCGGATAAGTCAAGCAAGTCACCCGGCATTCGAAGATAAAATACAGCAGCGCGTGAACCATTTTTAGCCCAAGGCAGCTCATCTCATCAGGCCTTTTTTACTCGAATGTATCGCCCAATGTCAGTCCCTTCGGGATCCATCCCTCATTCATCTTAATAAAGGTGAGGTAATCTAGACTTTTTTGACCTAGGCGACTTCTCTTCTCAGTGACAATACCTCCTGCTGCACTGAAGGTCCTTTCTGACAGGACACTTGAAGAGGGGCAGGCCAGAAGTTCTATCGAAAATTGGGATAGCTCAGGCCACAGGTCAAGTCTGCACACCCAGTAGTCAGAGGTTCATCGCTCCTCAGATTGTCGAGATCTGCAGTTAAGGCGAGGTAGTCTGCTACCTGTCGGTCGAGTCGTTCTCTGAGGGTGGACCCCGAAGGGCTGTGGCGATGCATAGGACTGAAAAAGCTGAAACTGAAAAAGCTCCGCATGTCCTCCATCAACAACACGTCTGTAAAGCGTCCTGTCCTTGCCGGCGTGGACGTGGGAGGAGGAGGATTACTTTCACCTCTTCCCCTGTTAGATTCCCGTTGTGCTGTGACATCACCCTTATACGCTGTGTAAAGCATACTTTTTAATTTATTTTGGAACTGCTGCATCCTTTCCGACTTGCTGTAATTCAGTAACATTTAAGGCACCGGGGTTCTAGTAGCGTGGACACCCAGTACAGGTCGTTCTCCTTCAACCTTTTTATACGAGGGTCCCTCAACAGGCAAGACAGCATAAAAGACCCCATTTGCACAAGGTTGGATGCCGAGCTACTCATGTCCCGTTCCTCGTCCTCAGCGATGTCACTGAAGGTAACTTCTTCCCCCCAGCCATCTACAACACCACGGGTACCAGATGGTTGACAACGAGCACCCTGGGATGCCTGTTGTGGTTGGTCTTCCTCCTCCTCCTCAAAGCCACATTCCTCCTCTGAGTCCTCTTCCTCACAATCCTCTTCCAGTGTTGCCGCTGGTCCAGCAAGCGATGGTGATAAGGCTGTTTCTGGTGGTGATGGTGACCACAACTCTTCCTCTTCCTCTTCACGCTCATCTACAGCCTGATCCAGCACTCTTCACAGGGCACGCTCCAGGAAGAAAACAAATGGTATGATGTCGCTGATGGTGCCTTCGGTGCGACTGACTAGGTTTGTCACCTCCTCAAAAGGACGCATGAGCCTACAAGCATTGCGCATGAGCGCCCAGTAACGTGGCAAAAAAATTCCCAGCTCTGCAGAGGCTGTCCTAGCACCCCGGTCATACAAATACTCGTTAATGGCTTTTTCTTGTTGGAGCAGGTGGTCGAACATTAGGAGTGTTGAATTCCAACGTGTCAGGCTGTCGCAAATCAAGCGCCTCACTGGCATGTTATTTCGCTGCTGGATATCTGAAAAGTGCGCCATGGCCATGTAGGAATGCCTCAAATTGCCACACACCTCCCTGGCCTGCTTCAGGACGTCCTATAAGCCTGGGTACTTATGCACAAAGCTTTGTACGATCAGATTACACACATGTGCCATGCACGGCACATGTGTCAACTTGCCCAATTTCAATGCCGTTGTCAGAAACCACTTTGCCGATCTCCAGTTGGTGCGGAGTCAGCCACTGATCCACCTGTGCGTTCAGGGCGGACAGGAGTGCTGGTCCGGTGTGACTCTCTGCTTTCAGGCAAGTCAACCCCAAGACGGCGTGACATTGCCGTATCCGGTATGTGGAATAGTACCTGGGGAGCTGGGGGGTTGCTGTTGATGTGGAGCAAGACACAGCAGCAGAAGAGGACTCAGCTGAGGAGGTTATGGAAGAGGATGGAGTAGGAGGAGTAGAGGAGGTGGCAGCAGGCCTGCCTGCAAGTCGTGGTGGTGTCTCCAACTCCTCTGCAGAGCCACGCATTCCATGCTTGGCAGCCGTCAGCAGGTTTACTCAATGCGCAGTGTAGGTGATATACCTGCCCTGACCATGCTTTGCAGACCAGCTATCAGTGGTCATATGGACCCTTTCCCCAACACTGTCCAGACATGCCATTACTTCCTTTCGCACAATCGAGTACAGGTTGGTGATTGCCTTTTGTGCAAAGAAATTTCGGCCGGGTACCTTCCACTGCGGTGTCCCAATAGCTACAAATTTTTTGAATGCCTCAGACTCCACCAGCATGTCTGGTAAAAGAGTTCAGACAAGCCAGCTGTCAGACGCCGGCAAGGGGGTGACTTTGTGACATTGGCTTCTTATGCTCAAACATGTCCTTGACAGACACCTGACTGTGGGCAGATGAGCAGGAATTGCTCCGGAAGAAAGACGGAGTGGCGGATGGTTGAGAGGGGGCAAGGAGGACAGCAGTGGTTGACGTGTCTGAAGATGCTGGACCAGGAGGAGGATGGCGGCTTTGAGTTTGTGTGCTACTTGTACTCATGTTTTGATCCCATAGGCGTTTGTGATGTGCGATCATGTTACTCTGCAAAGCAGTTGTACCTAGGTGGGTATTAGACTTCCCACGACTCAGTTTCTTTTGGCCCAGGTTGCAAATGGCATCGCTGTTGTCAGAGGCAGACACACACAAAAAATGCCACACTACTGAGCTCTGCGATGACGGCATTCTGGTTGTGGCAACAGCATGCGTTGATTGGCGTGCTGTCTGGCTGCCCCCGGGTGCCAATGCATGCTGTCTGACTGTGCCACTAGCTCCTTGCGACGACCTCCCCCTGCTTCCAACTCGTCACCTCCTCCTCCTCTCTGTCTCCCCATCTGAACTTTCCCCCTGTTCTTCTTCTCTTCTAGCGGGCACCCATGTGACATCCACGGATGCTTCGTCATCATCAACCGCTTCACTTGTATATGACAAATCAACAAAGGAAGCAGCAGCGGGTACAACATCATCATCATCATCATACCATACGTCCATGTCTGTAATGCTGCCTGACTGAGACATATCACTGTTATCTACATCCTCTGTCAATGATGGTTGCGCATCACTCATTTCTTCAAACTGCTGTGTAAATAACTCCTCTGACACATCAAGTGAAGCGGCTGTGGTGCTAGTGTTGGTGGTGGCGGCAGGCGGGAGCGAGTGGTAACTTGAGAGGTGCCCGAAGATAAGCTGGAGGAGGATGGTGCGTCAAGGTTCGGAGCGGAAGCTATAGGGTGTCCTGTGTTAAAAAGTCAACTATGTCCTCCTCAGAACTTTTCGAGTTCATGGTACGTGGTCTCTGAACACTGGGCATTATTCTATGGCCAAAGGGAATCACAGCACCACAACCACGACGGCACCTGCGGGGTGGCCTGCCTCTGCCTGTCATTTTTTTTAAATGTACACTTACACTACTATTAAACAATAGTTTTTTTTTTTTTTATTTACACTACTGTTACACCAGATATGAGTGGTGGCACTGGGCAAGTGGCTTAGCAGGCAAGCAACTGCAATTAGATTACACAGGAAAAAAATAATTAAAAAAATTATGTTCTAGCCCTAAAAAGGGCTTTTTGGGGTGCTGTCCTTATAGAAGAGATCAGATGAGTCCTTCAGGACTGTAGTAGACACTGAATACACTAGCCTAGCTATCAATTTCCCTATAAAATCAGCAGCAGCTACACTGCCCCTCCTCTCACTAACAATACAGCTTCCGAATTAATCTAAAATGTCTGCTGTCCAGGAGCTGGGAGGGTCTGAGAGGGAGTGTCTGCTGCTGATTGGCTGGAATGTGTCTGCAGACTGTGAGATACAGGGTCAAAGTTTACTCAATGATGACGAATAGGGGGCGGATCGAACATCGCATATGTTCGCCCGCCGCGGCGATCGCGAACATGCTATGTTCGCCGGGAACTATTCGCTGGCGAACAATTCGCGACATCACTAATCCCAATACCTGCTCAACACTCAGTATCCATATGAAAGCCATACGTCATTTGGCAGGATGGACAGACTTCTATAATCACTTCAGGACACCAACATCTACAGATGACGTGATTTCATATTTCATATTGGATTGTTTATCACACTTGCACTATTGTGATTGTCTCTGACAGTACTGGCAATATTAAAAATCATGCTTTTAAATGAGATCACTTAGACGCAGCTTTCACAGTTAAAGGGACATGAAACCCCAATTTTTTCTTTCATGATTCAGGTAGAGAATATAATTTTAAACAACTTTCCCTTTTACTTCTATTATCTCATTTGCCTTAATCTCTTGGCATCCTTTATTGAAGAAGCACAATATTTGGGCTTACTATCCCTTTAAAATTCTATTCTTTATCTGAATCATGAAAGAAAGAAATTGAGTTTATGTCGCTTTAAATATATATTTATATTTAGATATTAGATGGAGATTAGAACAGAAAATATGTCTATATAAATAAATTGAATCAGTGGTAAACCACCCAAGGGGAAGAGAGGATACCCCAGTCTCTTTCCTCAACTGTAAATTCATGCTAAATAAGTGTATTAGTTTGTTATCTTTTAGCAGGGATTATTTATTCTGGCTGACAGCGAAATAAATAAAATTAAAAAACATGAAGGTGGCGAATAGTGGGGAATAGAGATTTAGATAATAAACTCACCAGTCAAAACAGATTACCACATCCCTCTTCCTTCTTCCCTTTACCCCCCCCCCCACCTACATGCTCACTTTAAACCCCCCCCCTTCTCCTTCCACCTCAATTTTACTTTTTTTTTTTTTCTCTTCCCCCCCTTTTTTCTTTTGAAAGAGAGAAATTTTCGCGGATTCAATAAGTAGTGTTGATAGTCCACTGGCAGTCGAAGACTAACACTTCCCGACTTGTCCTCTAATTTTATACATTTAGCAGGAGCAACTTGTTATGACTCCCTATATAATGTAAATTCTCAGATAATAAATACATTTCTATTATAATCAGTCTATCACTCTATAAGATGTATAAGTTTTTCTGGATGTTCAAAATATATAAATTTGTTATGCGTTCATATAGGAAACAAAAAGAAAAAAGAGGTAATACTTGATTATGTATATTTTATTTTGTGTTTGCATACAATGTCCTTTATTTTCATTATGTTTTATGTATTTTTGGAGAGATACATATATGATGTCTGAATTAAGATTTCTCTACTCTCTTATATGAAGATGTTTCATTGTCACATAGATAAACAATGTCTTGTATGCAAAACTTACCAAAATTATACAAAATGTATACTATGTTTATGTTTTTTCTGTCTCGTATTGCCTCAATAAAAAATCTTGATTAAAAAAAAAATATTAAAAAACATAAAATAATATGCTCATTTGACAAAATAATGCTACATTATTCGTTGTAAAAATACTTGGTCTGAGGAAGTACCCCGAAACGTCACTTCTATAAAGTTTTTTTCATTTAAAGGGACACTAAACCCCAAAAATGTATTTCATGATTCAGATAGAGAATACAAATTTAAACAACATTCCAATTTACTTCTATTATTTATTTTGCTTAATTTTTTAGCTATCCTTTGTTGAAAAAATTGCAATGCACATGGGTGAGCCAATCACACAAGACTTCTATGTGCAGCAACCAATCAGCAGCTACTGAGCCTATCTAGATCATCTTTTCAGCAAAGATTATCAAGAGAATAAAACAAATTAGATAATAGAAGCAAATTAGAAAGTTGTTTAAAAATGCATGCTCTTAAGGTTCCGGTGGAGGAGGAGCTAGGCAGGTGTTGCTGAGCTCACAGCTCCAGTCCCACAGCTTCTGGCGGAGAAACCCCTTGCGCCGTGCCTCAAGTGTGAGGCTGCTTTGCTGGACAGCTACCAAAAAACTGTCTCTGGAACCCCCACCGGTGGCCTGCCATCCCACTGGTCTAAACTCCACTACCAGTTGTCTGGACTTACTATAATTCCAATTGTACTTTGGTCGACTTGAATAGATCTGAGACCTGAGTGTAGGGCTTGTTACGCGCCCTCCTGTTCTAAAGAACACCCTCCCTGCTAAAACATTTGACCTCATCTGTCTATCGTTTGTCTCCCCTTGCCCGGGTCTACCACCCGCTGCCTCAATCTCCTTCAAAAAAAAAAATCTCAAAACAGATGAAGCTACTCACAACCCCATTTGCTGCATTTTTCCGGACCGCAGCTCTCTTCGGTTGTTGAGTCGGCCGCTCTGCGGTTGTCCCGCCCCCTTCCTCACCGGTGTTGCGTGGGAGGGAGCCGGGCTTGGCTTCAGATCAAGGACCGGCATCTGTGAATTCTCCCTACGCCGCCACGTACTTGCGGCTCAGCGTCATTCACCTCCCTCCCACCGTTGCTGCGCGAGGGAAGGTGAGCTTTGATTGGCATCAGACATCGTGGACCAGAGGCTTCGGAGGTCACTGCTTCTGAGACTGCTCCTCTTCTGGGAAGTCGGACCTAGACGACGAGAACAGCGGGTGGTTGGACACCAGGAGCAAGGGTGAGTTTTGTCATACTAACTTGCAACTAAATCTGTATCGGCAGAGGGTTGAAACAGAATCAGTGAGGAAAACGCAGGGACTAAGCGTTGTTACTGACTAGCCTGGGGCCCTAAACCTTAGAGCCCTACAAGATAGCCGGCTTATAATAAACTTTATCCTCCTGGGGTCAAGAAAAAAAAAATATATAAGGAGAAAATATTTATCAAAATCTTATCTCTCTCTGGTCTATCTACTTAGCACACCTGACAAAGTGCTAACTGGGTCTGGAAAAGTGTTTTTTTTCTCATCACAAAAGGCCCTTATGCTAATATAAACTTTATGCATAGAAATCTGCAGCCTTGACTACATTGTATCTTCTCTTTGATGTATTATGTTTTGCAATTTTGGGATTCCCTTATTTTTTTTTTTTTGCCTGTCCTACCTCTCTCTGCAACATGTTTACGAAAAAGAGTTTCTTATGTATCTCTGTTACTTATAAGCAGTCACATATGTTGTAGTTTTTCTGTTTAGACAGCGAGAAAGAGTATTTCAGGTTTATATCTGATAATAGAAATTATCTTGTCTTCACCCTCAGGTGGGGACTGTAGGCTGGGCTCATTTTATTTCTTTGAAACTGTGTCAAAATCCGAATGTTAGCAAGAAAACATTTGTTTTTGAACATGAACCATAGGTGATTATTCTTCCATTTGGATAACAGAGTGTGTGCTTTTGTTAAATTTTTCTGGCTGCTACTGGGGGTCCTTCCCACTAAATAATTCAAATTAAAACCCTTCCCCTTTACCCTCTCTAATATGCAAATTGAAAAAATTCTAATGGTAAAAATGAAAATTTTCCTCTACCTTTGTAAGTAAGTCGAATTATAAGGGCCTATATACACTTTAGGTGTAGCAAGGGGTCATTCTTAAAAGCAGATTGCTTTTTTTTTTAAGGCGTTATAAGCACTGAAGTGGTAAAATAATTAAGAGCTATCTCTGGGGTATATGCGGGAATTGGGACTATTATCTCACCTCTAGTAATACCAGCAAAATACCCCCCTTCCCTCTTCTCCTTACAAACACAGGAATATACAACCTATTCTGGCAGAAGCCAACTTTTAAAATCTATGGTAAAAGGCTAAATACTAGGTTATTTATAGCTGGTATAAGTAAAACACTTTTTTCTTAGACCTTCCTCCAATAATAGGAATAAATATCTAATGCTAGCTAAAGCTATCCTCTACACCTAAGTAAGAAACAAGTCTTATTTGACCTACAGCTGCCACTATCTACTGAATGTTATAATCCAGAAGTGGGTCTCTATAGCTCACCACACTCTAAAAACATTTGAGGATAAACTGACAATTTATGGCTGAACAAGCTATTTAAAACCTTCTAACTGTTTCTGAAACAAGATAAAATAGTTATTTTTTCTCACGCTCTCACGCTACGCTCACACTTCAACGTACTGTACCCACTTAATCCTTGCTTTTCTCTTTGTCTTTTTAAGATTTTAGCACTTGGTTGTCACTTTATTATTTTAATTTTTTTCTTCTTCTTTTTTGCACCTAAACGGTGGGCCTCACACTACATAGCCCACACTATAAGAATCACTGATTGTTAGCTTTCACGCACTGCACTTTTTTTTACCTACACTACGCTCACACTTCATTGAACTGTATTCACTCACTATTAGACTGATTATTAGTTTACACGCACTGCAACTAATAATAACACAAATTTCACTTTCACTTCCTTTTTTTTTTTTTTTTTTTTTCTTTCTCTCTCACACTTCACCTAACCACAATTGGTTCATGGATAAATTCCTTGGCACCTCTGCTAAAACAACCTCTCCAGCTATGTCTGCTAGGCAAAGAGATAGGAAGGCCAAAGCTACACAAGAGCTAGGAGCTGAATCTCAATCAGGCTCAGGAAACATAGCCATGCCCGAGGTATTAAACATACAGAGCTTAGTGGTTAGTATATCTGAAGCCCTCTCGCCTAAATTTGAGGCTTTGAGGATGGAAATCAAACAAGAAATATCTTCTTTAACACACAAATTTAGACAATTCTCTTCTAGGTTGCAGGAGGCCGAGCAGAGAGTGTCTGATCTAGAAGATCTGACAGTCACACACACCTCTAAGTTGGAAACTATGGGCAGTAATATGCATAAAATTCTTTCTAAATTGGAAGATTTAGAAAACCGCAGTAGAAGGAATAACATAAGAATAATTGGCCTCCCAGAGGAGAAACAGTATGAGAACCTGCCTTTCTTTATTTCAGATACTTTAACTGCTGCTCTTAACTTTCCATCTTCAAGCCACCGTATAGTAGTAGAAAGAGCACACAGGGTGGGACCACCCCGCACAATCAATAAAAATGTCATGAGACCTAGACCTGTCATTGCAAAGTTACTTAATTACCAGGATAAAGTTGCTCTTTTGCAACACTTTCGGAATTCACAACCACTTATTATCAATGGTGTCAAGATCCTTTTGTTTCAGGACTTCTCGGCTGAGACAGCCTCCAAGAGGAGAGATCTAGCACCCATTTGTACTAAATTCATAGACAATGGATTTGATGCTACTATAATATTTCCTGCTAAACTTAAAGTTACAGTAAATGACTCAACACATATCTTCTTGGAGGCTGCAGCGGCCGAGGGGCTCTTTGCATCCTTGAATCTCCCAGTACAGGAAAGGTCAGCCCCTTTGTAGTCAGACCTATCTCAGTAACTGGAGTCATCCCCAGGGTAGGGGATTATGGGAATACTGGGCTACCCAAATTTTTTTTTTCTTTTTTTTTTGTGTGTGTTTTCGTGTTTTTTTTTTTTTTTTCCTCTCTCTTCTCTCTCTTTTATCCCTCTCCCGCCCTCTCCCTCCGTCCTTATGTTGGCCAAGACTATTGAGAAGTGGAGAAGTTTAAGATAATCTCGTGGAACGTGGGAGGGATCTCTACCCCTATCAAACGGAAAGCTATTCTAAATCAATTGAGAAAATTTCAAGCAGATATAGGATTTATCCAAGAAACACACCTTAGTGCAGAAGAATCTCGTAAACTTAAAATGTCCTGGGTTAGAGATGTATTTTATTCACCTAGTCTTGGGAAAAAAAGAGGTGTAGCTATTCTATTAGGGAAGAGGACTCAGTTTGAAGTTGTGCATTGTGAGCCTGATCCGGGAGGAAGATATGTTCTGTTAAAAGTAAGAATTGCCAAGGTAATGTATACTCTATGTAATATCTATGGACCTAATATCTTTGATTTAGAATTCTGGAACAAAATGCAATCCAAACTACTTCTCTACTCTGAAGGGCTTTTAATCATGGGGGGGGATTTTAATATGGCGCCGCAATGTCCGTTAGACAGGCTCTGAGAAAATACGAAGCAGAAAAGACAGAAGAAGGATAATCTTGAAAGTAATATGTTTAACAAATTAAAACAAAATCTAGCATTACGTGACATCTGGAGAAGTCAGAACCCAGATGTGCTCGAATTTGCTCAAGCGCATAAGACTCTCTCCCGCATCGATCTTTTTTTGATAGATGAGCGTTTAGGTACTATAATGGTCCAGGCGGGAATTGACCCCATCCTTTTATCAGACCATGCTCCTATTAATTTGACTGTTCAGCTTGAACAACAGAAACCCAAAAATCTCCGCTTTCATTTCCCCTATTTTTTGGCTTCTGACATGAAATTTAAATCTTGTCTTAAATCTAAATATGAGGAATACTTGTGTTTTAATTCTAACTATACAGATCGCCCTGCTATATTCTGGGAGACCGCAAAAGCAGTCCTCAGAGGGGAAATTCTGGCATATAATATAATCTTAACTAAGAAGTTGAGGTTAAAGGAAAAAGAAATGCAAAAAACACTTTCTAATACATACAACAAATTTCTGCTGCAGAAGAACACCATAAACTGGGCCAAATATGTCCGCGCCAAAGAGGCCAGAGATACATTTATCTTGACTCAACAAACACAAAAGACCTCAAAATTCAAGCCAAATTATATAGATTCGGCAACAAGTCTGGAAAAATGTTGGCCAGACTAGTCAAGAATGACAAAAAACAAGTATTTGTTGAGGAAATTGTGGATAAGGAAATGCGAATTTCGAATCCTGATGAAATTGCATCAGCTTTTTCGGAGTATTATCGGGACATTTATTCATGCAAAGGATATGATAGTGATAAAGCTGCAGAATTTTGGAAGGAAACTGTGATCCCCTCATTAACTGAGGAATGTATTAGTGGGCTTAACTCCCCCATCGCTGTGCAGGAAGTAGTTGACGTGATTTCTAAACTTCCTAGTAATAAAGCGGCAGGCCCAGATGGGTTACCAAATGAGTTCTACAAGATTTTATCTGCGGAAATCTCCCCATATTTAACAAACTTATATAATGATATCTACATTAATGGAAATCCCGTTACATCTTCATTCTCCTCCTCTTTCACCACGCTAATACTTAAGGGAGGGAAGGACCCGTCAAAAAAGGAATCATATAGGCCAATAGCCTTACTTTATTCTGATTATAAGATCTTAACTTCCATTTTAGCTTCCAGACTACAGCGTATTCTTCCAAAAATTATTCACTCAGATCAAGCCGGCTTCCTTAATAATCGAAATTCTTCAGCTAAAATCAGGGAAGTCTTAACTACTCTGGAATACTTTGAAAAAGTTCTACAGTCTAAAAAGGAGAGAGGGAACACATCGGATAAGGCCATTCTATCCATTGACGCAGAAAAAGCGTTTGACTCTGTCACTTTCAGACACTTGAATACTTCCTTGCGTAAGTTTGGAATTAAAGGCAAATTCCCAGAATTCATAGAGAATCTATATAAACAGTCAGTTACAAGTCTGATAGTTAATGGATCGGTTTCTTCTCCAATTTTATTGAAAAGAGGAACACGCCAAGGATGCCCTCTCTCTCCACTCCTCTTCGATGTTGCCATCGAGCCCTTAGCAATTTCCTTAAGACAAAATCTGGAAGGCATAAAGATCTCGAAATACGAGATCAAAATCGGTCTATATGCTGATGATGTGTTGCTATATATTTCTAATACTAATACCAATATCCCTAAGCTTATACGGATAATTGATCATTATGGTACATTCTCAGGATATAAGATCAACACATCTAAATCGGAAATTTTATGGATTCAGAAAAATAACGACTCATGTATAGACAACCCATTTAAAGTAGTGAAAGACTCCTTTAGATATCTAGGGATAAATATTCCGGTAAAGTCTGGAGATCTCTATGAATACAATATAACCCCAATCATAAAACAAATTAGAGAAAAACTTAGAGTATGGCAAAATCTACCACTATCTCTTTCAGGGCGAATTGCAGCATGGAAAATGGTTCTTCTTCCGAAACTGCTATATGTACTCCAGAATGTCCCGCTAATTCTCTATGAAAAAGATATCCGCTTGTTGAACAGATTGATAGGCCAATTTCTCTGGCAAGGGAAAAAAGCACGGATCTCGCATACTAAACTCTCCCTCCCAAGGGAGTATGGTGGATTGGCACTTCCAGATATCAGGGCTTACAATATTAGTTTCCTCGCTCGGACTGTAACAGGGTGGCTTCTCTCTAAAGATTATATCTTAAATAATAATCTTGAATCATGTATTTGTGACCCATATCTTCCTCTAGCCCTTCTTCACTCTTCATCTAAAGAGTTACCTCCAGAGATCAAGGGAATCAAATCGATTGTTAATCCGATTAAGGCTTGGTGGAAGATATCAAAACTTCTCTTAGTCAATCCTAGAATATCTAATTATATACCTCTAATAGGTAACCCAAGATTTCAACCTGGGCTGCATTCAGAGGTCTTTTTTCGATGGCATAAGAATGGTCTTAACAAACTATCTCTTTTAATTAATGGGGGTAGTAAACAGATCAAAACTTTTCAAGAACTAAAATCGGAATTTCATTTGCCTAATAAGGACTTCTTTGCTTACCTGCAGATAAGACACTTTATATCTGAAATAATTAGAGAAACAGGTTGGCCCTGGACACTAGGCCAGTTAGAAAATTGGCTTATAGTTAATAGAGCTGGGCAGAAGTCCATATCTATGTGTTATCATTTCTTGCTTACCAACAGAGGAACCTACACTCTGGCAAAACTTGCCCTGAAATGGACGCTAATTTTAGATCAGAACCTAGTGGATCCAAAGATTCTACAGCACTCTATAAACAAAGTAGCAAAGATAACTTTATCTGCCACATGGCGGGAAGCACATACCAAACTATTACACGGAGCGTACTTCACCCCGGAGAAGGGCCACAAATTGCATAACTTGGAATTTGACAGATGTCCTAAATGTTCATTACCAGCAGCCAATCTTGAACATATGTTCTGGCTGTGTCCAAAAATTAGAAAAATATGGGGTAAATTATAATATTGGTTAAACAAGGTATTGAAAATTCCCCCAGTGATTCTCTCTTTTTATCAGGTAATACTCTGCCTTGATAATTCAAATAAGCGCCATCCGCAGGATAAGCTGACCTCCACTTCTATCTTGGCTACCAGATATTTGATTTGTAAAAAATGGAAAATGCGCTCCGCACCTAGTGTTTCCGAAATTCAGAACTGCCTAAAAAAACAATGCGTGCTAGAACAAAAGGATACAGATATAGAGAACGAAGAGGACATAAAGAATTTCTTTAATAAATGGGCAGTTTATATCAAATCACTCTCTGAAGATGAAATTGATTATATGATTTTCCCTTTTCAAAACTCGGAATTAGTTCTTCTGGGAGTGTGGTAGGGGGATGGGGGGGAGGGGGGGATGGGTGAGAGGAAGAGGAAACATTTTTTTTTTTCTTCTCTTTGTTGTCTTTTTGTGTTTTCTGTTTTGTTTATGTGTTGTCTTATTTGTATGTACATATAAGGGTTGGGAGACTATTTTAAATTAGCTAAAATCTCAACAGTAAAGCTTTGGATAAAGGAAACAGGATGCAAATGTGTAATAAATCTTAAGGACTTATTTTACTTACCGCTTATTCAACTTAAAGATGCACTGGCTATGCGAGTTAGGTTCAGTTATAGAAAGGCCAGGAGCACCATATTAGGCTTTAGTCCATAAGTAAGTTAATTTGGCACGAAATGTGAAGAGTTTTTGTTTATTTATATTGTTTGTTTGGTTTTTTTTTTGTCCTCTTCTCCTTATTTTTGCCCTGTGAGGCAAACTGGAAAAGATTAAAGTGTCTATTCTAACCTGTATACACTGTTGAAATATAAATAAAAGTAAAAAAAAAAAAAAATGCATGCTCTTTCTAAATCCTGAAAATTTTTTTTGCGTTTCATGTCCCTTTAAGACCAGTGAGTGCGGATATTTAGTTGTAGTGAATTGAATCTATATTTCCTGACACCCTGGCAGTTGTACATGCAAGGTGAGAGTGCATTTTGAGACATTCTATATATATACTGTATATATATATATATATATATATATATATATATATATATATAAATACACACACATATATATATATATACATACACACACATATAAACATTTACACATTATCATACAGCTTACAGTTTGTGTTTAATGTCCCGACTGCTCAGTCCGCCCCTGGTTGCTACCTATGGCCTAGATTTGGAGTTCGGCGGTAGCCGTCAAAACCAGCGTTAGAGGCTCCTAACGCTGGTTTTGGCCGCCCGCTGGTATTTGGAGTCAGTGATTAAAGGGTCTAACGCTCACTTTTCAGCCGCGACTTTTCCATACCGCAGATCCCCCTACGCCATTTGCGTAGCCTATCTTTTCAATGGGATCTTTCTAACGCTGGTATTTAGAGTCGTTTCTGAAGTGAGCGTTAGAGCTCTAACGACAAAACTCCAGCCGCCTGAAAATAGCAGGAGTTAAGAGCTTTCTGGCTAACGCCGGTTCATAAAGCTCTTAACTACTGTACCCTAAAGTACACTAACACCCATAAACTACCTATGTACCCCTAAACCGAGCTCCCCCCACATCGCCGCCACTCGATTAAAATTTTTAACCCCTAATCTGCCGACCGCCACCTACGTTATCCCTATGTACCCCTAATCTGCTACCCCTAACACCGCCGACCCCTATATTATATTTATTAACCCCTAATCTGCCCCCCTCAACGTCGCCGACACCTGCCTACACTTATTAACCCCTAATCTGCTGAGCGGACCTGAGCGCTACTATAATAAAGTTATTAACCCCTAATCCGCATCACTAACCCTATCATAAATAGTATTAACCCCTAATCTGCCCTCCCTAACATCGCCGACAGCTACCTTCAATTATTAACCCCTAATCTGCCGAGCGGACCTCACCACTATTCTAATAAATGTATTAACCCCTAAAGCTAAGGCTAACCCTAACACTAACACCCCCCTAAGTTAAATATAATTTACATCTAACAAAATAAATTACCTCTTATTAAATAAATTATTCCTATTTAAAGCTAAATACATACCTGTAAAATAAATCCTAATATAGCTACAATATAAATTATAATTATATTATAGCTATTTTAGGATTAATATTTATTTTACAGGCAACTTTGTAATTATTTTAACCAGGTACAATAACTATTAAATAGTTAAGAACTATTTAATAGTTACCTAGTTAAAATAATAACAAATTTACCTGTAAAATAAATCCTAACCTAAGATATAATTAAACCTAACACTACCCTATCAATAAAATAATTAAATAAACTACCTACAATTACCTACAATTAACCTAACACTACACTATCAATAAATAAATTAAACACAATTGCTACAAATAAATACAATTAAATAAACTATCTAAAGTACAAAAAATAAAAAAGAACTAAGTTACAAAAAATAAAAAAATATTTACAAACATAAGAAAAATATTACAACAATTTTAAACTAATTACACCTACTCTAAGCCCCCTAATAAAATAACAAAGCCCCCCAAAATAAAAAATTCCCTACCCTATTCTAAATTAAAAAAGTTACAAGCTCTTTTACCTTACCAGCCCTGAACAGGGCCCTTTGCGGGGCATGCCCCAAGAATTTCAGCTCTTTTGCCTGTAAAAGAATAAATACAATACCCCCCCCCAACATTACAACCCACCACCCACATACCCCTAATCTAACCCAAACCCCCCTTAAATAAACCTAACACTAAGCCCCTGAAGATCTTCCTACCTTGTCTTCACCATCCAGGTATCACCGATCCGTCCTGGCTCCAAGATCTTCATCCAACCCAAGCGGGGGTTGGCGATCCATAATCCGGTCCAGAAGAGGCTCCAAAGTCTTCCTCCTATCCGGCAAGAAGAGGACATCCGGACCGGCAAACATCTTCTCCAAGCGGCATCTTCGATCTTCTTCCATCCGGAGCGAAGCGGCAGGATCCTGAAGACATCCAGCGCGGAACATCCATCCGGACCGACGACTGAACGACGAATGACTGTTCCTTTAAGGGACGTCATCCAAGATGGCGTCCCTCGAATTCCGATTGGCTGATCGGATCAGCCAATCGGAATTAAGGTAGGAATTTTCTGATTGGCTGATGGAATCAGCCAATCAGAATCAAGTTCAATCCGATTGGCTGATCCAATCAGCCAATCAGATTGAGCTCGCATTCTATTGGCTGATCGGATCAGCCAATCGGAATTAAGGTAGGAATTTTCTGATTGGCTGATGGAATCAGCCAATCAGAATCTAGTTCAATCCGATTGGCTGATCCAATCAGCCAATCAGATTGAGCTCGCATTCTATTGGCTGATCGGATCAGCCAATAGAATGCGAGCTCAATCTGATTGGCTGATTGGATCAGCCAATCGGATTGAACTTGATTCTGATTGGCTGATTCCATCAGCCAATCAGAAAATTCCTACCTTAATTCCGATTGGCTGATAGAATCCTATCAGCCAATCGGAATTCGAGGGACGCCATCTTGGATGACGTCCCTTAAAGGAACAGTCATTCGTCGTTCAGTCGTCGGTCCGGATGGATGTTCCGCGCTGGATGTCTTCAGGATCCTGCCGCTTCGCTCCGGATGGAAGAAGATCGAAGATGCCGCTTGGAGAAGATGTTTGCCGGTCCGGATGTCCTCTTCTTGCCGGATAGGAGGAAGACTTTGGAGCCTCTTCTGGACCGGATTATGGATCGCCAACCCCCGCTTGGGTTGGATGAAGATCTTGGAGCCAGGACGGATCGGTGATACCTGGATGGTGAAGACAAGGTAGGAAGATCTTCAGGGGCTTAGTGTTAGGTTTATTTAAGGGGGGGTTGGGTTAGATTAGGGGTATGTGGGTGGTGGGTTGTAATGTTGGGGGGGGGGTATTGTATGTTTTTTTTTACAGGCAAAAGAGCTGAAATTCTTGGGGCATGCCCCGCAAAGGGCCCTGTTCAGGGCTGGTAAGGTAAAAGAGCTTGTAACTTTTTTAATTTAGAATAGGGTAGGGAATTTTTTATTTTGGGGGGCTTTGTTATTTTATTAGGGGGCTTAGAGTAGGTGTAATTAGTTTAAAATTGTTGTAAGATTTTTCTTATGTTTGTAAATATTTTATTATTTTTTGTAACTTAGTTCTTTTTTATTTTTTGTACTTTAGCTAGTTTATTTAATTGTATTTATTTGTAGGAATTGTGTTTAATTAATTTATTGATAGTGTAGTGTTAGGTTAATTGTAGGTAATTGTAGGTAGTTTATTTAATTATTTTATTGATAGGGTAGTGTTAGGTTTAATTATAACTTAGGTTAGGATTTATTTTACAGGTAAATTTGTTATTATTTTAACTAGGTAACTATTAAATATTTCTTAACTATTTAATAGCTATTGTACCTGGTTAAAATAATTACAAAGTTGCCTGTAAAATAAATATTAATCCTAAAATAGCTATAATATAATTATAATTTATATTGTAGCTATATTAGGATTTATTTTACAGGTAAGTATTTAGCTTTAAATAGGAATAAGTTATTTAATAAGAGTTAATTTATTTCGTTAGATAAATATTATATTTAACTTAGGGGGGTGTTAGTGTTAGGGTTAGACTTAGCTTTAGGGGTTAATCCATTTATTAGAATAGCGGTGAGCTCCGATCGGAAGATTAGGGGTTAATAATTGAAGTTAGGTGTCGGCGATGTTAGGGAGGGCAGATTAGGGGGTTAATACTATTTATGATAGGGTTAGTGAGGCGGATTAGGGGTTAATAACTTTATTATAGTAGCGCTCAGGTCCGCTCGGCAGATTAGGGGTTAATAAGTGTAGGCAGGTGTCGGCGACGTTGAGGGGGGCAGATTAGGGGTTAATAAATATAATATAGGGGTCGGCGATGTTAGGGCAGCAGATTAGGGGTACATAGGGAGAACGTAGGTTGCGGCGGTTTACGGAGCGGCAGATTAGGGGTTAAAAAAATATGCAGGGGTCAGCGATAGCGGGGGCGGCAGATTAGGGGTTAATAAGTGTAAGGGTACCGCCGAACTCCAAATCTAGGCCTATGTGTTTAAGTGCAGCACTGCTGCCAGCAATACTTCAGCCTGCCAAAAAACTGCCACTCTATATAGTATAAAAGTTTGTGGACACCATCTACAAATTACATGTTTTTATTTTTCCTTTTTGATTAAAAGTCTAACTCGCAATGTTGTGATTGTCATTAACAGTACTAGCGTTATTAAAATCATGCTTTTAACCCCTTAAGGACCGGGCATTTCAGAAAAAAACTTCCCTAAAATATTTTTGCCATCACTACATTTAAACAGAAATATAGCCTTTTTTATATTTACCTATCAAAACTATATTTTTTTTTAGCAGACAACCTAAAGTATTGATCAAATAAAAAAAATTGTTAACTTTTTCACAAACTTTTTTTAAAAACTTTAGGTTTCTTACTGAAATTATTTACAAACAGCTTGTGCAATTATGGCACAACACAAATGGTTGTAAATGCTTATCTGGGATTCCCTTTGTTCAGAAATAGCAGACATATATGCTTTGGCATTGCTTTTTGGTAATTAGAAGGCTGCTAAATGCCGCTGCTGTCATGGTATATGTGAGGTTAATAAATATATATATTTTAATCATATATCTCAAGATTAATAAATCTATATTTTTTGATCAGATATTTCACTGATCAGAAAAAAAAGTGATTCATTCCTCTCAGACAAACTGACTTCACTCATGTTCAGCTCTCCCCCCATTTAGTATGCAGACAGGATGTCTCCAAAGGCTTGACATAAAACATTTGCTACCTAGATGGAAATAAAAAAATGTCACCATAATTGCGAGTTAGTCTAACCTTTGAAGCCCCCTCCTGCTGTGTAAAAGGCAGCACTTTGATGCATAGAGCAGGACACAGGCCCATATATGGATTTCCTCCAAGGGAGATGCCGATCCGTCTGGGGAAATGTGAGAACTGCAAACATTTTTCAAGGGGAACTGGTAATTGGCACAGACTTGTTTAAATGGCTCATGCTGTGTGGCTGATAACACAGAGAAGACACAGACAAATGCTAAGGTATGACTCTGAACATACAGCACACAGTGAAGACAAATGGCTTACATTATGATTTCAAAACAACTGTATATATTTTAGTGGATATGATATATATATATAGTTATATATATAGATAGATAGATATATGTATGAATATATATATGTATATTTTGAAAGCATTGAATATCTTAACCTCTGTGTTTTTAAATAAATATTTGTGGACCTGGAAAGAAATAATTAATGACACATTACTTTATTTCAGATGGAGTGCCTGCGTGAGGTGAAACAAGTCATATCATATAAATGTGAAATAAACGTTTATAAAGTTTTAAATACATCTTGTAAAATATAGTGAGATGAAGATATGGAAGTTACTTTGATGTGATATGACTATGAAATATACATTTTTTTAGGCTAAATGAAATATAAATTATTTTAATATAATGTTAGATATATGTGATGTTTCATATCAAAGAAAATTAATTAAGATATAACTTATCCAAAGCAAATATTGTGAATAGTTGTTGCAGTAAATTATGATAAAATGAATAACCATTTCATAGAAATACTGATTTAAGTTGTTTCAAATGTTGCTGTGTCTGTTTGTGATGCCACCCGGTGTTGCCATGAGAGAACTACAGCCAGAAAGCTTTTTGGCTGTTGGAAATGGGATATTCAGATTATCCAATAGAGGGACAAGGTTTCGAAGGGCCACCTATATTTCACACCTATGATTAGACAATAAGTTGTATGCAGAAGGAAGAAGAGACACACTGGCTGCAGAGTTTTGTAACTGACTGAAACTGTTTTGCGTGGGACACAGTCAAACTATAAAAACAAAGTGGGCCATACTTCTCCTATTCCATTGCAATTACACTTATTTTATATGAGGTGTGAAAAAAATCTTGAAGTTGGATATCATTTTGGTAACGTATATATAGAGTATAAGAAAAGGGCTGCTAATTACATGTGATATTTTAAAGTCACTGCAGTTTAAAGATACAGTTTTCTGGGTTTTGTAAGATAAGTCATATGCATAGCCTTTACAGTTAATAGATTTAAAGAGCAGATTATACTTTTAAACTGTGTGTCATTTTCCTATATAGCTCTTAGCCTACCTATTTGTATGCAAGCATTTAAAGTAAACAATTACTATTGCTGGGCCTGGCAGAGTCAAATAAATAAATTGTATTTTAAATTGGTAATCCCAGCCTAGGTATTATTTAAATTTGTATCTGGTAGACTAAGTGATTTATCTGTGAAAGTTCTGGTGTTTTAAGTCAATATTGTATTAGGATAAATTGCAGTTAAATAGCAGTATATATATATATTATCCTATTGTTTTATAAACACTGTTTAGAATTGTATTGCTTGGATGTTAAAGGTTTTTAGTCCCATTGTGTTAAATAAATAAAAGGCTGAATTGTGAAGGTATATTTTTCTGGGTTTTGTAAGAAGGATAGCATATCTTAATTGTCGGTTTTCAAGCACATATAAATTTATTTCATATTTCTTTTATTGCAAATATATTTCAAAAATGTTCATGGATATTAACTAAATAAAAGAGTTCAGGTATTTATATTAATTGTATGGTCTAGTAGATGCATAGTTGATTAGGGTTTCTATTTTTTTGTATTGTGTTTATAACCCTGCCATAAACTGATATATTATTTGGATAGCACTACTAAGATTTTCATAAATATACTGACACTGCGCACCACACTTGTATTATGCCCAGCAGTGAATGGGGTTACTTAGGTAGCTTGTAGGGTTAATTTTAGCTTTAGTGTAGAGATCAGTCTCCCACCTGACACATCCCACCCCCTGATCCTCCTCAAACAGCTCTATTCCCTCCCCCACCACAATTTTAAGTTCAGGCAGAAAGACTGCCAGTTTGAAAATAAAAGCTTTTTTTTTTTTATAATTTATCATTCCCCCTTATCTCCCTAACCTCCCTGATCCGCACCAAAAAAGCTCTCTAACCCTCCCCCTCTACCTATTTGCCACCATCTTAGGTTTGCTGCAAAATTGGCAATTTAAAAAAAATAAATAAATAAAAGTCCGATTTTTTCTGTAGTTTAGCTGCCCCCCCCTCAATACACTACCCCCTCCCACCTACCTTTTTGTTAATGGATCCCACATGGAATCCCCCTCATTGCCCCTACTCCCTCCTTCCTCCTTCACCCTCAATGACGCAGTTTTAAAAAAAAATTTGGGCTTCCCTGTAGCGTGGCCGGGCAGTCTCACCCAGAACCCACTCCCGCCCTCTTCCCGCCTCCTCCAGCGATGGGCTATCCACCCGCCTCCCTCATTACACTCCCACCCACCAATGATCGGCACCACCACTGTGCAATGCAGAGGGCCACAGAGTGCCCCTCTCTGCATCGTCAACTCTGCAAATCTATTTCTGCAGTGCCTCACTCATGGGGCATACACAAATAGTTCAATCTCGCTCAAAATAGCAGAGAGAAGCCCAGGACTGCAGCGACACACAGGGTATGTCGTTGGTCCTTAAGGGCATAACGACCAGCGTCGTACAGGGTATGGCGCTGGTCGTTAAGGGGTTAAAGGAGATTTCATAATTGTGACTTTCATAAGAACCTAATATAATCTGTTTCCATCCCCACCACTTGTAAATCTGAGTGCATCATTTATGTTGTCAGGATGTATTTTTCTCAATATTTAAATCTATTGTTTGTTAAAGCACCTTTTCCATGTTGGTATAAATTGAACTATGGCAATCATATGGTGAATGAGTGTTAAGGATATATTCTGATGCCAATAGTCACACATGCAAATGAGTATTTCCCTTGCAGAGTGAAAATAGGGGTTACAAGTATAACACGTTCAGAACTGTGAGAACTTGTAGTGGAAGTCAAAAACAAAATATTAAAAAAACTGTCAAATCCTTAACAAATTTTGCACATTGCAAAGTTTTAAAAAATGCTCTTTTTTAAAAGTAGATCTTCTATGAAATTGTAATATCATCAATTACCACATCTCTGTCAGCTCAAAGATTTTCCCAACCACTAACAACAAAATTGATTCCAACAGAAACAAAATCATCTCTCAACAGACTTCCAGTCTCCAACCCGCCTCAACCATCTGCAAACATCCAAAACCTACAAAGCTACAAATTCAGCACTTTTGCCCCTGTTACTGATGAGGAAGTTTATGCCCTTATTTCTTCCTCTCACCTCACTACCTGTCCCCTTGATCCCATCACAACTACTGGCCTACCTCCCTTTTACTCTAATCCTCACACATATTTTCAATCTCTCCCTCAGTAGTGGTATATTTCCCTTATCCCTTAAACATACACTAGTCACATCTATCCTCAAAAAACCCTCTCTGATCCAACCTCCCCATCCAACTACCGCCCTATTTTGCTACTCCCCCTTGCCTCTAAACTTCTGGAAAGGCTAGTTTGTACACGTTTATCACACTTTTTAACATTAAAATCCTGCCTTAATCCACAGAGACAGCAGTCATTAAGTTTACTAATGACCTACTTTCAGCAAAATCCAAAGGCCATTTCTCTCTCTTATTCTCTCTTGATCTGTCTGCTGCCTTTGATACTGCTAATTAGCCTCTCTTGCTCTAAACTCTCCAATTCTTTGGTATTTGTGACAAAGCCCACTCTAGGTTCTCCTCCTAACTGTCCAATTGTACCTTTAGTGTAGCTTTCTCTGGTGATTCCTCTGCTTCTTAACCACTTTCTGTTGAGGTTCCACAAGACTCTGTCCTTGGTCCTCTTCTCGTCTCAGGTGTGTAGTAATGTAGCCAAACGCTAAAATAATCCCTAAGCTGTTCGCAAAGGAGGTCCTAACCAATCCCCCTGAAAATTGTCAAGTGTCAGTAAAGGTGATGAGTACAGCGCCAAAAAGGCTAAAGGGATATTATATAAACACTATAAAAACAGCGATTTGCTGCTAAAAGTCAGTGCTAACCAGATGATGGTAAAACAATAGTTTATTACAGAGATGGGTTTAAAATAGCAGGGATCTTGGGTGCGGACCCCTACAATAAAACCTTAATGATACATAAAAGCTTAAAAATAAAAATCATAACTATAAAAATCCATGGATCCAGGAATACAATGAGGAACAATTATAATAACAGTGTGGTGAAACCTTGATAAAAGCTAATATAATCAACAATGTTGTGAAAAAATGGGGTGATTAGACATAATGGATTTCTCCATATGCAAACATGACAATATATAATGTAAAGTACAAAAATAATCAGTGTGACGTGTAAGTGGCACTGCAGTGCAAGAAAGTGAATTAAAAAATGGAAAAAGGAAAAGTAAAGATGATGTGAAAATGGAGTGAAGTGGCACAATAATGTGAAGTCAATCAAAAAATGAGATGATAGTGAATTCCATAAAAATGTGAAAAAAGTGAAAGTACACAATGACGTTCAACAAATGTACTTGATAAAGGCCTATTGAGGGCCGAAACGCGTAGACCAATTGGTAAGCACCATTTCAAGGATTCCACTGTTTTATAGACATATTACGCTATGTTTACTATTTATTCACAGGGACTTTTTTAGGACATTGTATTAGCAATCGAGCGTTGTCAGGGATTCACTTAGGGATCTTCATCACCAGGATTCAAGGTTCTTTTTTGTGACTTTATTTCCAATTTTTGTTCATTCATTTGGATTACAAATTATAATTTTTTTGATCATTTATAACATTTGTTGAACGTCATTGTGTACTTTCACTTTTTTCACATTTTTATGGAATTCACTATCATCTAATTTCTTGATTGACTTCACATTATTGTGCCACTTCACTCCATTTTCACATCATCTTTATTTTTCATTTTTTAATTTTTCCATTTTTTCATTCACTTTCTTGCACTGCAGTGCCACTTACACGTCACACTGATTATTTTTGTACTTTACATTATATATTGTCATGTTTGCATATGGAGAAATCCATTATGTCTAATCACCCCTCTTCTTGTCTCAATCCATACATCTACCTTAGGTTCCGTAATAAAGTCCCACAGGTCTAAACATCATTTGTGTGCTGATGACACCCAAATCTACCTTTCTGCATCAGACCTATCTCCTTACTTGCTAACTTGTGTCACTAATTGTCTTTCAAATATTTCATCCTGGATGTTCTATCACTACCTTAAGCTAAATCTCTCCAAAACTGAGCTCCTTATGTCCTCCATTCTTTCAAAATCTCTAACTGTTGATAATAACATAATTACCCCAACCCCGCATGCCCAATGTCTTGAGGTCAGACTAGACTCAGCTCTTTCTTTCACTCCTCACACAGTTCCTTCAATTTCACTTAAAAAAACATCTCCAAATTTCACCACTTCCTCACACAAGACACAATTAAGATTTTAATTCACTTTCTAATCATTTCCCACCTTGCCTATTGCAGCTCCATCCTCTCTGGTCTCCCTAGCTGCCACCTAGCTCCTTTACAATCTATAATGAATGCTCCTGCTAGGATGATTTTCCTTACACATCGCTCCTCATCTGTTGCACCTCTCTGCCAATACCTTCACTGGCTCCCTATAGCCTCTAAAAGAGATTTCATAATTGTGACTTTCATAGGAACCTAATATAATCTGTTTCCATCCACACCACTTGTAAATCTGAGTGCATCTTTTATGTTGTCAGGATGTATTTTTTCTCAATATTTAAAACTATTGTTTGCTAAAGCACCATTTCTATTTTGGCATAAATTGAAAACAAGATGGTGATTAAACTGCAAGAGACAAAAAAACTTGAAAACCACTACAGATGAGTCTTCCTTGACTATGAGGTATTTTTAGTGGGAAGATTTTATCCCCGCGACTGAGACAGGCTGACTCAGAACAGATGCTATGAGTATCCTTTTACATCATGAGGTTAATTATGTAGACAGGTTTTTACTCGCTAGTTCTATATACTGTTAGATGACCTGTTATGTTTGTGTTAATGTTTAAGTTAAGAAACCTCAGACTGAAGTGCCTTAGCTGGGATACATCATCTCAGGATCTCAGGTGTGTTGTGTGTCACCTATGATATGGATATTCAAGTGATGCCGTAGTGGCATTCCTTGATAGTCTTATATTTATATAAGATTATAGCAATAGAACCCAATAGTTGGGTTAAAAGTTTTATATAAGTGTTATGTTATCAAATTTAAATGTTATGTTCCTTTTATAGTTTTTTTAAGGATGTCAAGATGCTGGGAAGCTCACCTGAGGATTTTAGGTATTCTGCAAAACACACGACTGCAAACACAACATATGGAGGTATACCTCTTTCAAGGTGAGAGATATTTGATAACCCTATTTAAATCAAGTAATGACAAACACTCTAAACATTATTTCTCATAATGTAAGGGGATACAGATATCAAGCGACGCACTGCTATGACTCAGTACAATGCTCTTAGAGCAAATATATTGTTTTTACAGGAAACTCACTTTTTGAAGGCTCAAATCCCACACTATTGGGCCAGACGCTTTACCAAACATTACCATGCTACAGCCGAGGCTAAAAAACGAGGGGTGTCCATCCTCATTCACTCCTCGATTAATTTTACTCATGAAACCACAATAGCGGATGCAGAGGGTAGATACCTCATACTGAAAGGTCAGCTAAACAATACAGATATAACCCTTTGTAATATCTATGCTCCTAATGAAAACCAGAACCTATTTTTTGAAAATATTGCACAGTTAATGACACAATGGTCACAGTCGAGGATAATCTTAGCAGGTGACTTTAACATCCCCATGTCCATACTGACAGCCAAAATTGGCCAATCCCTTTCTAATAAAGATCAAAGATGCAATCATATAATAAGGTCAATTTGGGAGTCCCTCTCGTCCCATATTTTAATTAATACTTGGGTCACTTTGAATGGCTCTACAAAAGACACAACATTTTATTCAGCTGCACACAACACTTATATCAGGCTTGAATATATATATATATATATATATATATATACTGTATATATATATATATATATATATATATATATATATATATATATATATATATATATATATATATATACTAGTCAAATACTACAGCCGGTCCTCATTTCATCCTCTATACACTCATGTGTCTGGTCCGACCATTCTATAGTATCTCTACAGATGCTAGGTGTCTGTGATTATAATAGATCGAGATCATGGACCATTGACCCAACACTCCACAAAGACCCAGTGTCATTCTCTAAGACCCTCCAACACCTTACCGAATATTGGAATATCAATGTAGACTCCACCACTAATCCGAATTGTGCGTGGGCAGCTCACAAATCGGTTATCAGAGGATTACTCATTCAAGAAAAAGCCCTCCACTCTAGGCACACCAGAAACCAGTTATTCTAAATATATAAGGCCATAGAAAATCTAGAGAAACAATATAGACTTACTAAACAAGATTCCACTCTTGCATTAAAGACAAAAAAGAACTCCCTAGCTGAACTTTTAAATATACAAGCGAGTAGGGCAATAACAAAACGTCGAGCCCAATACTTAATTTACGCTAACAAGCCAGATAGATATTTGGCCCACAAGATTAGGGAGCACCATAAAACAGTTACCATCTCACTTATTGAGAAATCAGACAAAACCTACACTTTCCACCCACAAGCAATAGTGGACACCTTTGCAGAATACTACGGGGAACTATACAATGGACACAAAGTTAGTCACACTCTGGAAGTGGAGAAAATCACAAAGGAATTTTTGGCCGCCACTCCCTTAGTATCTCTATCAACAGAGAATAAAGACACCTTGAATGCCCAAAAGTAGAGGTGGTTCTTGCTATTAAAGCCCTTAAACCAGGAAAAGCTGCAGGCCCGGAGGGCTTTCCGGGCAAATATTACAAATTATTTAGGAATAACCTTATACCACAGCTGACCAAATTTTGTAAATATATTATGGAGGGTTATCCAATTGCTTCTGAGCTGTTGCAGGACAAGATTGTAGTAATACCTAAACTGGGTTAAGACCCCCAAAAGTGTGCCAATTATCGCTGATGCTAGCAACTATGTGTGCCCCATGGATAAAGGCCAAGTTCTTGAAACTGTTTGGAGAAACTACCTGACAGATAAAAGGCCACAGCTGATCCTAGCAGTAATTTGTGATGCCCTGGATAAAGGGAAAGATAGAAGATAGGAGCAGCTGCTACCATGCCAACCTGTAATAATGTTTTTGAAAGTGTTCTGTTCACAGCCCATGGTATGAGCATGATGTGAGCCAAACTTCTACATCAACCATGTTGTGATATTCCATCTGCTGCTCTGGTTGCTTGCCTGCCCATGTATGCTGCTGCTTCAATTTGTGACAACTCTGAAGCTGTGTCTGTCCACTGTTCCCTGTTTAATGCCACACTTTGCTGTGGCTTTGTTGACTTTGTTGTCAGACAAAGCATACCATTTTAAAAAAAGTTTCCATTTTACTAATCACATTTGGTGATAAAGTGCATATAGGTAGGTAGCGTGTACATATCTGGACCACTACGTTACAGCAACCACTGCTGCCATCTAGTGTTCTTGCAAATATATAAAATTCTCGCAAAACTGCTACCATATTTTGCTGCAAGCAGGTACATGCTCTTGAGTCTACCTACCTACTTTTCAACAAAGGATACCAAGAAAGTAAATTTGGTTATAAAAGTAAATTGAAAATATTTTTAAAAATTGTATGCTCTATCTGAATCATGAAAAAAAGAGGTCTTATGTCCTCTTAAATAAAGTGCCTGTTTTTGTATTCATTTCATTACATATACTAAGTCAAAAATAGAACAGGAGCAAATTCAGACTCATGTATACTAAACCATTTGCAAACTGCAATAAAACAAAATCTGTTTCCAAGAAAATTGTTTATGTTTGCAACTAGCTAGCATTTAATCCTATTTAATGGGAAAAGAGCATAGGCAGAAGCTTAAATTCCTGTTATGATTGGAATTTCCTGGCTCACGTAAATCATACTATGATTAATAAGGGGAGGATAGGGTCAATCCATTTGCTGGGAAAAATGAAGTAAATGAATGAAGAAAAACAATAAACTAATTACTCAGTCAAATTGCTATGATTAAAGGTGCACAAAAGTGAAGCATGAACCTAAAGGGACAATCTAGCCAAAATAAACTTTCATGATTCAGATAGGGCATGCAATTTTAAACAACTTTCCAATTTACATTTATCATCCCTTGGTGGTATTTTTGAAAAGCTAAACCTAGGTTGGCTCAAACTGATTTCTAAACCATTGAAAACAGCCTGTTAGCTCAGTGCATTTTGAAAGTTTTTCACAGTTAGACAGTACTAGTTCATGTCTGTCATATAGATAACATTGTGGAGTTATTTAGGAGTCTGCACTGATTGGCTAAAATGCATGTCTGTCAAAGGCACTGAGATAAGGGAGCAGTTTGCAGAGGCTTAGATACAAGTTAATCACAGAGGCAAAACATATATTAATATAGGTTATATTTATATATATATATATATATATATATATATACAAGGCGATAAGCCTGCCAAGAGGGCAGTCTATTTTTTTTAAAAAACTACCAACTCCAAAGCTAAAATTACACAAAATAAAAAATGTAAACTTACAGAAAAAATAAACAAAGCTATCGAAAGTAAAAAATGTAAACCTAAACTAATACCCCTATAAAAAATCCACCCAAAAATAAAAACACTCCCTAATCTAATACTAAACTACCAATAGCCCTTAAAAGGGCTTTTGCAGGGCATTGCCCTATGTTAAACAGCTCTTTTACCTAAACTAATTTCCAATTACCCCCTAACAGTAAAAAAACCCTCCAAAATAAAAAAACCTAACACTAAAAAAAACTAAACTACCCATTGCCCCTAAAGGGGCATTTGTATGGCATTGCCCTTAAAAGGGCATTCAGCTCTTTTACTGCCTTTAAAAGGGCAATCAACTCTTTTCCAGCCCAAAAACTCCAATAAAAAAAAAAAGCCACCCCAAAAATAAAAAAGAAAGTTGAAGACTAAGCCCCAAACAGGTACTCACCATTCCTGAAGTGCGGCGGAGAAGGTCTTCTTCTAGGCGGCTCCATCATCTTCTATCTTCATCCGGAGCGAAGGCGGAGCGGAGGTGCGGAGCTGTCTTCCCCGATGCGTGGATCAGTGGCGGTCCATGGCGGCAGCAGCTTTCCTCTGCAGCATGGAGGCTCCTCTTCATCCAATGTCTGTCGTATATTGAAGATTAAATGCAAGGTATCGCAATCAATTTGGGGTACCTTTTTTTACCCATATTTACCTATAGCCATTCCTCATTGTAATCATAAGACTATTCCTAGATTAATTAAAAATGTAAGCTCAATATATAATCTATTGTTAGCTTGGCATAAGATATGTGCAAAAATGGGTCTTACTTATGCAATCTGTAATCACCAGAAGCCTGAATTTGCTTCAGGAATTTATACGAAAGTGTTCCAAAAATAGTCTTGTCTGGGGTTTTCCAAGTTAACACAATTTGTAGACTTTATTCTTAAAACAGTCAAATCCTTCTCTGACTTGAAAGAAGGGTATTTTTTAGACAATAAAGATTTGTTTGCCTCTCTTCAGATAAGTCACTATATCCTCAATATTACTACTTTACATGGGTGGAATTGGACTTGGGTAAAACTAGATTCTTGGATTAAACTAGTTCAAAATTGTCTTTTTTTTTCTATCTCTCCTTGGTACAGGATCTTATTGGGACTTAGAGGAGATGAAATTTAGATTTTAACAAATGACCTAAATGTCAGTTATTAGGAGCTGATTTATTGCATATGCTGTGGGATTTCCCTAAGATAAAAAAACTGTGGTTAAAACTAGAATACTGGATCAATACGGTCTTAAAGATATCTCCTTTTACTTTTTCCAAGCATAACATAGTCCTTCAAACCTCCTATAATATGAACTTGTCTAATAACAAGCTTATTAACAGAGAGACACAGACACCAACTTAGAACCACAAATATGGTCTTTTTTTGGAAAATGGTCAATTTTTATTACATCACTATCTAAGGAAGAACAAGACATTATCATATTTCCATTTAAAAACACAGACTTAGTCCTTCTTGGAATATGGTAGGATCTATAGACCAGGTTATTGAAGGAGAGAAATCCATTTTTTTCTTCTTTGTTTGTTTCTTTTGTTTTGTTTTGTTTTTCTAAAGTTATGGAAATATTAGCGGAAATTAGACAGAGTGTACAAATTATTAGTCTTAACTTAACACAGATATCAAGATGCCATGGATTATTTATGTTAATAATTAAATATGTCTTGTTATAATATTCTGTGTTTTCCCCTCCTTGCTTTTCTGTACTCTGCCAATTTCTAAATAAAAGAATTTAAAAAAAAATTGGGGTACTTGCATTCCTGTTGGCTGAAATTTTGAAATCAGCCAATAGGATTAGAGCTACTAAAATCCTATTGGCTGTTCAAATCAGCCAATAAGATTTCAGAAGCTCTCATCCTTTTGGCTGATTTCAAAATTTCAGCCAATAGGAATGCAAGGTACCCCAATAAATATGGGGTACCTTGCATTCAATCTTCAGTGTGTGACGGATGATTGCATGAAGAGGAGCCTTCACACCGCTGAGGACTGTCGCCGCCGAGGACCGCCGCCATTGAGGACCGTCACTGAGAATCCATGCATCAGGAAAGCCAACTCTGCACCTCCGCACTGTGTCGCCTTTGCTCCGGATGAAGATAGAAGATGATGGAAGAAGCCGCCTGGAAGAAGATCTTCTCCGCCGGACTTCAGGAACGATGAGTATCTATTTGGGGCTTAGTGTTATGATTTTTTTTTTTTAAGATTAGGGATTTAATGGGCTGTAAAAGAGCTGATTGCCATTCTAAGGGCAGTAAAAGAGCTGAATGTCCTTTTAAGGGCAATGCCCATACAAATGCCCCTTTAGGGGCAATGGGTAGTTTAGGTTTTTTTAGTGTTAGTTTTTTTTTATTTTGGGGGGTTTGGTGGGTGGGGGTTTTTACTGTTAGGGGGGATTTAGTAATTTTTTCCTTTTAAAGGCTATTGGTAGTTTAGATTAGGGGTGTTTTATTTTGGGGTGGCTTTCTTATTTTCATTCAGGTAGATTACCAGTTGTGGGCTCAATGGGGTGCGAAACGAACGCAACAAAAGTTTTGTTATTTCACAATCCATTGGGCTGCCATTACAAGTTTTCAAAAAGCCGCCTTATGCGTGCGATATGGTTGCGTTGAGCTCCATACTGCACAAAATACAAGCTCTGTTTTGACGTGCTCATGCACGCTTTCCCCATAGACATCAATGGGGAGAGAGTGTTAGAAAAAACACCTGCGATCGCGGTATGAAAAGCTCCGTAACGCAACCCCATTGATGTCTATAGGGAAAAAAAGTTACGTTTAAACCTAACACCCTAACATAAACCCCACGTCTAAACACCCCTAATCTGCTGCCCCTAACATTGCCGACACCTACATAATGTTGTTAACCCCTAATCTGCCGCCCCCAAAATAAATCTATTAACCCCTAATCTGTCGCCCCCCCCGATATCGCTGTCACTATTACAAAATTATTACAAAGTTATTAACCCCTATTCCGCAGCTCCCTGACATCGCCGCCACTATACTAATGTTATTAACCCCTATTCCCCCGCACCCCAACATTGCCCACACTATAATAAATCTATTAACCCCTATTCTGCTGCTCCCTGACATTGCCGTCACTAAATAAAGTTATTAACCCCTAAACTTCTGGCCTCCCACATCACTACCACTAAATAAACCTATTAACCCCTAAATTGCCAGCCCCCCACATTGCAACAACCTAAATTAAACTATTAACCCCTAAACTTAACCCTAAACCTAACCGTAACCCTAAACCTAACCGTAACCCTAAACCTAACCCTAACCGTAACCCTAACCCTAACTTTAACATAATTAAAATAGAGCTAAACTAAAGTTACAATTATTAACCAAATAATACCTATTTAAAACTAAATACATACCTGTGAAATAAAATCTAAGCGAGCTACAATATAACTAATAGTTATATTGTAGCTAGCTTAGGTTTTGTTTTTATTTCACAGGTAAGTTTGTATTATTTTAACTAGGTAGACTAGTTAGTAAATAGTTATTAACTATTTAATAACTACCTAGTTAAAATAAATACAAACTTACCTGTGAAATAAAACCTAAGCTGCCTTACACCAAAACCTACCATAATAAAAAAACAACACTAAAATTACAAAAAATACAAAACACTAAAATTACAAAACATAAAAAACCTACCATTACAAAAAATAACAAACAAAATTATCCACAACAATAAAAAATATTCCTATTCTAATACCCTTTAAAAAATAAATAAACCCACACCAAAATAAAAAACCCTAATCTATAATAAACTATCGAGGGCCCTTAAAAGGGCCTTTTCTGGGCCCTTAAAAGGACCTTTTGTAGGGCATTGTCCTAAAGCTTACAGCTCTTTTGCTAAAAAAGAAAATCAAACACCCCCTAAGAGTATACAAACCCCCACCCCCCAAACCCACAAAATAAAAATAAAGTAAAACCTAATCTACCCATTGCCCTTAAAAGGGCATTTGTAAGGGCATTCAGCTCTTTTGCTGCCCATTAAAAATAAAAGATGTCTATTCTAAAAAGAAAAACCCACACGAAAACGGAAAAAAAAATTACACAAAATAACAAATAAATTATCCAAAATAATATCAATTATTCCTATTCTAATACCTATTTTTTTTTTAAAAAAACACCCCAAAATAAAAGAAACCTAAATCTATAATAAACAACCAATAGCCCTTAAAGGTGCCTTTTGTAGGGCATTGCTATTCAAATCAGCCAATAGAATTTCAGTAGCTCTCATCCTATTGGCTGATTTGAACAACCAATAGGATTTTAGCAGCAATAATTTCTACTGGCTGATTCAAAATTTTCAGCCAATAGGAATGCAATGGTACCCCCAGTATAAAAGGGGTACCTTGCATTTCAATCCTCAGTGTGCGGCAGACGATCACATGAAGAGGACCTCCACGTCGGATCGATGGACCTCCACCTGGACCTCCGCCTTCCACCTCCGCCTGGACCTCTGCCTTGGACCTTCGCCTAGACCTCCGCATTGACTGCTCCGCCTCCGCAGGGATGAAGAAGACACCAGTCCCGCAATGGTTGAAGATGGAGCCGCCTGGATGAAGATCCTTCAAGCAGGACTTCAGAAACTGTGAGTACCTAAAGAAGGATTAGTGTTAGGTTTTTTTTAAATTTTTTGGGGTGTTTTTTTTTTAGATTAGGTGTTGGGCATTTCTTAAAAGAGCTAAATGCCCTTTTAAGGGAAAGAAAAAGAGCTAAATGCCCATGCAAATGCCCTTTCAGGGCAATGGGTAGATTAGTTTTTTTTTTAGATAGATTTTTTTTATTTTGTCGGTTTGGGGGGGGGGGTTGTAATGTTAGTGGGTCTTTGTATATTTTTTCGAAAAAGAGCTGATTTCTTTAGGGCAATGCCCTACAAAAGGGCCTTTTAAGGGCTATTGGTATTTTATTATAGATTAGGTTTCTTTTATTTTGGGGTGTTTTTTTTTTTTAAATGGGTATTAGAATAGGAATAATTGTTATTATTTTGGATAATTTCTTTTTTATTTTATGGAATGTATTTTTTTTTCGTTTTGGGGTAGGTTTTTCTTTTTTAGAATAGACATTTTTTTATTTTTAATGGGCAGCAAAAGAGCCAAATGCCCTTTTAAGGGCAATGCCCATACAAATGCCCTTTTCAGGGCAATGGGTAGATTAGGTTTAACTTTATTTTTATTTTGTGGATTTGGGGGGTGGGAGTTTGTATACTGTTAGGGGGTGTTTGATTTTCTTTTTTAGCAAAAGAGCTGTTAACCAGGGGAGGACTGACAAGTCCCCCCCCCCCCCCCCATGTATCATAATAGCTGGGCTTTTTTTCTATTAAAAAAATTTTACGAATTTTTTTTTGGTCTTTATTATTATTGATTTTTTTGCGTGGGGGGCAGCATGTCGTGACTTGTTTTAACTTAGCGGTACGTGATGACAAGTGAAGTCCTTAGTCCAAGAAGTCCTGTGTTCCACTCTCTGCACTCCGTCTCCAGTCAGTCAGTGTGAATTAAAAAAAGACATGACTGGAGCAGTAGAGCCTCCGAGGCGAGCCTGTAAGTAATGCAAATTAATATGTGGACCATCCGGTGTGTAAATAAATCTGGAAACCGGTCCACATATTACACTCCCACCTGCCCTGACTCTGTCTGACTGCTTAGTTCCGCTTCCACACGGCGTGCGCAGCTGCAGCAGACCGTGTGTCGCCACATGATAGAGCCAAGGAGGACAGGAGTCAGACTCAGGACAGTCAGGACGGCTGAGGCGGCGCCAGCAACATTCGACGACAAGCAACGTCACGATGAGTCGACTAAGCCAGGTAAGTGAAGGAGCCGGTTGCTGCTGGAGGGGTGCCAGGGGCTGAGTATGTGCTACTGCTACTTTACAAATTACAACAATACTTGTTAATGGCAGCCGCAGGAGCCAGGACCCAGAGGTAGTTAACTCAGCCCAAGTGATAGACGGCCAGGTCAGTGCTGTGTCACGGACGGTCCACGGATAATAGAGTCAGTGTTGTTGTATAGACAGTTAGTGATCAGATTCACTGATGTGATATATAAATATATAATGGGCTACTACTATAGGCATTAAAATTAATTGGGGTAATGGCGGCCATATTATGTTATGTAGGAGTAAGGGTAATCAAGGCAGGGTCAGAGGACAAATGGATTAGTAGAATATTATACAATACAACTATTATGTATGTAGTATGGGCAATATAGAGGATGACAAAGGGAAAAAATGGTCTTATAAAGTTAGTGGTAATATAAGAGCAGAGGGTAAGGAGGAATTTCTTATAAAGTTATATATATATATATATATATATATATATATATAGTCTAGAGCAAAGACAGCACTCACTGGATTTAAGTAAAAAATAACTTTTATTGTCAAATGGCATCACCCAGCTTGTGGACCATTGTATAATCCTGACATCCGGGAGGCAGAGTAACATATCTCCTATCCCAACACCCCTAAGAATAGCAATAAAAAACGCAGGGGCAACACAAATGGGAAGAGAGTCACTTTTTCTAGTATAGAAGCCACTGACTCAGAAACATCTCTCCCACAATCCCCCAGCACTCCTACAGCTGAGCCTAGTGAACCCTCCACCTCTGCTAACATAGACACTAGTGTCCCCACTAGAACGACTCTGGCCACCCTTGTCAAATCACCCAGCCAAACCAGCACCCCCAAAGCATCTAGTCAGGCACATCGTTACCCCAGCAGGGCAGCCTCAAAAAACAAAAAGAAATAATGAATGTAATTAATCTATCAAAAATTGAACTCACACCTGCACAGATTTCTATACTTAATAAAGGACTCACTTTTGCACCCAGCACGAATTTCGATGTCTTTTCTACTGTTATAGACATCAATAGATTAGTGCGCAAACTTACACTAAGGAAACACTTTTCTGAGATAGATATGGAGAATTCTCCTCCAGAGCCTCCCTCAACACTTTCAGCCAACATTCACTCAGGCCTGCTATTTAGAGACCAATGCGATTTTAACACACTGTTATCATTACAAAGCAACACCTCCAGTCCCTCACTATCCACACATAATTTCCCACACAAAGACCGTTCATTCTTTTACCCTGTTCAGGCCAGAAGCCCCAATATCGAATTATATCAAGATACTGTATTGAGAGACATCATATCACTCCACGAGACCACAAAAGACACTCACACAACAGTAAAACACAATATTACCCATGAGGAAAAAAATGCACTGGCAGAACTAGAGATTAACCCTGACATAGTAATCACACAGGCCGACAAGGGTGGGGCTGTAGTGATCCTCAACACTACTGATTATATGGAAGAAATTGATGTGCACCTTGGGGACACTTCCACCTACACACGTTTAGGCTATGACCCCACCTCTAGGTTCAGCCTAGAACTGCTTTCGTTCCTGGATACGGCCCTAGAGAATGGTTTCATTACCAAGGAAACCATGGAATATCTATTCGTAGAGCACCCTCTGATTCCAACCTTCAGGGTCGTGCCCAAGATACACAAGACCCTGACCAGACCCCCAGGGAGACCCATAGTGGCTAGCATGGGGTCCCTATGTGAGAGACTGGGGGCCTGGCTAGATTCAGTCCTTCAACCCATAGTTACCTCACTGCCAGGCTACATTAGAGACAGTGCACACCTTCTTCACCAACTGAATGACATCAAGTGGCAACCCACTTTTCAGTGGCTTACCATAGATGTGACAGCCCTCTACTCCAGTATACCCCACTCAAAGGGACTGGAGGCCTTGGGTAAAATGATTAGGAGATATACTTCATTCTCTGACGAATACATCCAATTTGTAGTTTCCACTGCCAAATTCCTTCTCTCACACAACTACTTTGTCTCTGGGGGGGAATTCTACTTGCAGAATTGTGGCACAGCCATGGGGGCAAAATTTGCCCCCGCATATGCCAACTTATACATGGGCTGGCTGGAACTTAACAGCATTTATGCTGATGACTTCCCCCTCAGGGACAATCTAGTTGTGTATGGCCGTTATATTGACGACCTTATAGTCATTTGGAATTCAGACAACCAGACAGAGGCACACACTCTGGTAGACCTCCTCAATGACAACCAGTTTAATCTTAAATTTACATATTCATCATCACCCAATTCTATAGCTTATCTAGATTTACATCTTTACATAGATGAAGGATCTAACATCGTGTCCACAATATACAGGAAGACCCTAGCACGCAACACCATACTTAGAGTAGACTCCTGCCATGTCAGACACACTATCAGGGGCATCCCCAAAGGCCAATACATTAGGGCGCGTAGAAACTGCTCTAACATTCAACAGTATAGGATACAGGCAGATGCAATCACCCAGAGACTTCTAGAGAGGGGGTACAATAAGAAGTCACTAATACAAACAGCTAATCAAGTGAGCAAAATAGAGAGGCAGACTCTGTTCTCAAGCTACTCTACTAGAAATACTGCTAACACTACAAAGAAAAACGTATCCACTGATGAAATTGTTTTTTCTACCCAATACAGCAGACAATTTGATGAGGTCTGCAAAATAGTACTTAAATACCTTCCCATTCTCCAGAGTGATGCCAAACTACAACATATAATCAAACGACAAATTAAATGTGTAGCAAAGAAGGCCCCCACAGTGGGAGACAGGGTTAGAAAACATTTTACTAACAAACCCACACCTGTGACACACTGGCTCAGCCTCAGCAAAGGCTTATTCAAATGTGGCCACACCTGCAAGAGTTGCAATTACACTCAGAAAACAGACCAATTCACTTCTTCCAGCACGGGCAAAACATTTTCTATCAAACAAAGAATAGACTGCACTACCCGTTTTGTAGTATACTTAATAACATGCCGGCAGTGCTCCCACCAATATGTAGGTCTTACCACACGACCACTTAAGGACCGAATCAGACAACACTTATTATCTTTAGAAGATGAAATTCCGAGAACCCCTGTAGCTAAACATTTTCGGTCTCATGGCAATCATATTAAACACCTTTTCAAATTTATAGGCATCGAACATATTCACAATGACATCAGAGGAGGGGATAGGGCTGGGAAACTTCAGAAGAGAGAGGCATATTGGATATTTACCCTTCGTACCAAATTTCCCCATGGCATTAATATGAGACAAGACCTTGACCTTTTCATAGACTAGGTCCTATATATGCCCTACCAGCAGGGGTATCCTTTGCCCCTCCCCTAAAACTTCTTTCCTCCCCCTATTTCCCCTCATTACCTTTCCCTCCTCTCTTTCTGTCCCACACTTAAGTCCAGGCCCAGGAAATATCTGACCCTAGGTTATTGTTTTATTTAGACTATTTTTAGTGTTCCCTTTGTCCTCAATTGGTTTGTAACTTATACCTTACATCCAGTCTATTTTTCTGGTCTGTAACTTATACCTTGCATTCAGTCTATTCTTTCTTCAATGGCCATTGCTGATTTTAGAATTGCTTACTGCTCCAATTCAGCAATTATTTTCTCTGATCCGTCCTCTGCATCCCCCACCCGGGTTTCTGTTTTATTACAAAGAGGTTTCCCAGAGCTGGCAAGTAATGTCCAATAGGTTTAGTTTCTCTTTTCCCCCTTGGCCCTGACACGAAAACTAGGTATTCACTCTATACACTGTGTCCACTTGTTTGGCCATTTTGGGCTCATAGAAACCATTACCCCCTTGGCCTTGCCCAAGCATCCTACCAATTACTCCACCTATGCAGCTATGATATGGCAATAGAAAACTCCTAATTATCATTACCATTCTCACTTTTTCTCCTTTTTTCCTTCTTCTTCATTTTTAACATTCAATTTAATTTTATATTCATTTTTTAATTTTACATGCCCTATTCACATATGTTCTATTCTCCATATGCCTTATTGTTAATATTAATTTTTTCAATAGCAAGATACCTCTCTAGGTAGGCACACAATGCCCCAACTTAGTAATTTTAGAGCCCCTAATCAATGTATTCCCTTTTTTCTTTCTCACTCACAGGTGAGACCCTGTGACATATAGGAATAATGCCTTCCTTAAAACCATTTGTCTACTCAAAACTCAGTTCCATAACTAACAATTTAAACTCATTTCCATAACTGACAATGAGAATTTTATGGTACAGTAAACATTACAAGTGTCTCGGTTACCAAGATAGGAACTCAATGTTATGAAGAAAACTAACCCATAAAATTTAAGAATAACCTACCAATGGTTTTTTGTGGCCTAAGGGCCAAATTATTTTAAGGATACTTCAGATACAGAATTTAGCAGCATGTTGACTAATATCACAAGGCATACAGAAAAGATAGGAATTGAATATAGAATAAATAATAAAAAATAGAAAATTAAAAACAAAAAATAAATACAACAAATAATAACTTACACCAACACATGACACCAATACAGAAAAATGAATAAATAACAAAATAAAAAAACAAATAAATACAAAAAAAGTAGTAATAGCAATCACACTGCACACTTAGGATGTGTGTTTTTAACACAATCATTGGGCCTTGGTGTGGAGATTATCCTCTTTTTAGGACCCTCCCCGCCCTCGGCCCTTAGTTTTTTAGCCTGAATGTAGTAAATGTTGTGCCAATGGTCCATCTTAACTAAACCACCATCACTTGATTTTAGTACCACTTTTTAAACTTTTTCATGTTTTCCCTTTTTTCATTTTGCACTTAAACATTTTCCTTTTGATCCACCCAATAGAACATAGAAAGTTATTCACTGATTTATTCACTCATAGCATTCACTTGAGAGAAGACATGCTCACACATGGTATATTATTACAGGGACCAGTACTAGACTAGCACTGCCCACCTCAGTGATTTTTGTTCCATTGGCCGACACCCCCTATAAAAATCCTTCACAGGTAACACTACTAGATCTCTGATGAAGCGCATGTGAGCATGCGCGAAACGCGTCAGATCTAGCACCCCTTGCACACCTGTGTTTGTGCTAACCACCTTTGTATACCAAATAAAAGTCACCTGGCTTCAAGTTCCTGAGTCCTCGCTTTTCTTCTTGTATCCTATCTCCTATCAAGCAGTCTTATATACCCTCAAATGACTTGTCAAACAATCCAAATTGCGTGCATCTGTGAGGCCACACCCCTTCCTGTTTTCTGCTCCTTTACAATTGGATGTAGACACGCTCACACCTCCAGTTTGTGTATTACATGCACATGGCTTATTAGCATATCCAGAACTGTGCAGGTCATCATCACAGCTCCTGGGTGTGAACACATGTAAATGCTGCTTGAAGGAAAAAAGAACAGTGAGTGCTGTCTTTGCTCTGGACTGTTTATATCTGACACATGCACCCTGGTATATGCTTACCCCAACCTGGGGTTAAAGAGTGCTTATCCTTTACATAACCTATACAGGGAGTGCAGAATTATTAGGCAAGTTGTATTTTTGAGGATTAATTTTATTATTGAACAACAACCATGTTCTCAATGAACCCAAAAAAACTCATTAATATCAAAGCTGAATAGTTTTGGAAGTAGTTTTTAGTTTGTTTTTAGTTATAGCTATTTTAGGGGGATATCTGTGTGTGCAGGTGACTATTACTGTGCATAATTATTAGGCAACTTAACAAAAAACAAATATATACCCATTTAAATTATTTATTTTTACCAGTGAAACCAATATAACATCTCAACATTCACAAATATACATTTCTGACATTCAAAAACAAAACAAAAACAAATCAGTGACCAATATAGCCACCTTTCTTTGCAAGGACACTCAAAAGCCTGCCATCCATGGATTCTCAGTGTTTCTCAGTCAGTGTTTTGATCTGTTCACCATCAACATTGCGTGCAGCAGCAACCACAGCCTCCCAGACACTGTTCAGAGAGGTGTACTGTTTTCCCTCCTTGTAAATCTCACATTTGATGATGGACCACAGGTTCTCAATGGGATTCAGATCAGGTGAACAAGGAGGCCATGTCATTAGATTTTCTTCTTTTATACCCTTTCTTGCCAGCCACGCTGTGGAGTACTTGGACGCGTGTGATGGAGCATTGTCCTGCATGAAAATCATGTTTTTCTTGAAGGATGCAGACTTCTTCCTGTACCACTGCTTGAAGAAGGTGTCTTCCAGAAACTGACAGTAGGACTGGGAGTTGAGCTTGACTCCATCCTCAACCCGAAAAGGCCCCACAAGCTCATCTTTGATGATACCAGCCCAAACCAGTACTCCACCTCCATCTTGCTGGCGTCTGAGTCGGACTGGAGCTCTCTGCCCTTTACCAATCCAGCCACGGGCCCATCCATCTGGCCCATCAAGACTCACTCTCATTTCATCAGTCCATAAAACCTTAGAAAAATCAGTCTTGAGATATTTCTTGGCCCAGTCTTGACTTTTCAGCTTGTGTGTCTTGTTCAGTGGTGGTCGTCTTTCAGCCTTTCTTACCTTGGCCATGTCTCTGAGTATTGCACACCTTGTGCTTTTGTTGCAGCTCTGAAATATGGCCAAACTGGTGGCAAGTGGCATCTTGGCAGCTGCACGCTTGATTTTTCTCAGTTCATGGGCAGTTATTTTGCGCCTTGGTTTTTCCACACGCTTCTTACGACCCTGTTGACTATTTTGAATGAAACGCTTGATTGTTCGATGATCACGCTTCAGAAGCTTTGCAATTTTAAGAGTGCTGCATCCCTCTGCAAGATAGCTCACTATTTTTGACTTTTCTGAGCCTGTCAAGTCCTTCTTTTGACCCATTTTGCCAAAGGAAAGGAAGTTGCCTAATAATTATGCACACCTGATATAGGGTGTTGATGTCATTAGACCACACCCCTTCTCATTACAGAGATGCACATCACCTAATATGCTTAATTGGTAGTAGGCTTTCGAGCCTATACAGCTTGGAGTAAGACAACATGCATAAAGAGGATGATGTGGTCAAAATACTCATTTGCCTAATAATTCTGCACTCCCTGTATATATATATATATATATATATATATATATATATATATATATATATATATATATATATATATATATATATAAAAATATATATAAATATATATATATATACAGTTGCAAGAAAAAGTATGTGAACCCTTTGGAATGATATGGATTTCTGCACAAATTGGTCATAAAATGTGATCTGATCATCATCTAAATCACAACAATAGACAATCACAGTCTGCTTAAACTAATAACACACAAAGAATGAAATGTTGCCATGTTTTTATTGAACACACCATGTAAACATTCACAGTGCAGGTGGAAAAAGTATGTGAACCCTTGGATTTAATAACTGGTTGAACCTCCTTTGGCAGCAATAACTTCAACCAAACGTTTCCTGTAGTTGCAGATAAGATGTGCACAACGGTCAGGAGTAATTCTTGACCATTCCTCTTTACAGAACTGTTTGAGCTCAGCAATATTCTTGGGATGTCTGGTGTGAATCGCTTTCTTGAGGTCATGCCACAGCATCTCAATCGGGTTGAGGTCAGGACTCTGACTGGGCCACTTCAGAAGGCGTATTTTCTTCTGTTTAAGCCATTCTGTTGTTGATTTACTTCTATGCTTTGGGTCATTGTCCTGTTGCAACACCCATCTTCTGTTGAGCTTCAGCTGGTAGACAGATGGCCTTAATTTCTCCTGCAAAATGTCTTGATAAACTTGGGAATTCATTTTTCCTTCGATGATAGCAATCCGTCCAGGCCCTGAAACAGCAAAGCAGCCCCAAACCATGATGCCCCCACCACCATACTTCACAGTTGGAAAGAGGTTTTGATGTTGGTGTGCTGTGCCTCTTTTTCGCCACACATAGTGTTGTGTGTTTCTTCCAAACAACTCAACTTTGGTTTCATCTGTCCACAGAATATTTTGCCAGTACTGCTGTGCAAAAACATCCAGGTGCTCTTGTGCAAACTGTAAACGTGCAGCAATGTTTTGTTTGGATAGCAGTGGCTTCCTCTGTGGTATCCTCCCATGAAATCCATTCTTGTTTAGTGTTTTAAGTATTGTAGATTCGCTAACAGGGATGTTAGCATTTGCCAGTGACTTTTGTAAGTCTTTATCTGACACTCTAGGATTCTTCTTCACCTCATTGAGCAGTCGGCGCTGTGCTCTTGCAGTCATCTTTACAGAACGGCTACTTCTAGGGAGAGTAGCAGCAGTGCTGAACTTTCTCCATTTATAGACAATTTGTCTTACCGTGGACTGATGAACAGCAAGGCTTTTGGAGATACTTTTATAACCCTTTCCAGCTTTATGCAAGTCAACAATTCTTAATCGTAGGTCTTCTGAGAGCTCTTTTGTGTGAGGCATCACTCACATCAGGCAATGCTTCTTGTGAAAAGCAAACCCAGAACTGGTGTGTGTTTTTTATAGGGCAGGGCAGCTGTAACCAACACCTCCAATCTCATCTCATTGAGTGGACTCCAGTTGGCTGACATCTCACTCCAATTAGCTCTTGGAGATGTCATTAGTCTAGGGGTCCACATACTTTTTCCACCTGCACTGTGAATGTTTACATGGTGTGTTCAATAAAACATGGCAACATTTCATTCTTTGTGTGTTATTAGTTAAAGCAGACTGTGATTGTCTATTGTTGTGACTAAGATGATGATCAGATCACACTTTATGACCAATTTGTGCAGAAATCCATATCATTCCAAAGGGTTCACATACTTTTTCTTGCAACTGTATATATATATATATTTATATATATATATATATATATATATATATATATATATATATATGGGTTATATAAGGGCAGACTCAAAGCGTGATAGAGGGATATTAGATTTTTATAGATTATAGTATAATCTAATATCATGCTCTGAGTCTGCCCTTATATTACCCACATATATATAACTTTATAAGAAAATCCATTACCCTGTGCCCTTATATTACCACTAACTTTATAAGACCCCTTTTTCATCCTCTGTATTGCCCATACATCAGAGTTTAATATTCTACCAATCCATTTGTCCTCTGACCCTTGTATTACCTATATATATATATATATATATATATATATATATATATATAACTGTGTGTGGTACTGGGGAGGGGCTGTATGTGAGACAGAGGGAACCTTTCTATAATATTATATATCTGTATATAAGGTACTGTGTGAGACAAAGGGAACCTCTATAATATTATATATCTGTATATAAGGTACTGGGGAGGGGCTGTGTGTGTGAGAGACAGATAGGACCTCTCCATTATAATTATATATCTGTATATAAGGTACTGGGTATGGGGCTGTGTGTGAGGCATAGGGAACCTCTACATTGTGCTTAATTTGCATACATTAGGTTTTGGTGGGCACTAGATCTCTCTATAGTATATAAGGTACTGGGGAGGGGCTGTGTGTGTGAGAGACAGATAGGACCTCTCCATTATAATTATATATCTGTATATAAGGTACTGGGTATGGGGCTGTGTGTGAGGCATAGGGAACCTCTACATTGTGCTTAATTTGCATACATTAGGTTTTGGTGGGCACTAGATCTCTCTATAGTACTGTATATCTCTACATGAGATGCTGTAGGAGGATATATTCTACCATCCCTTCTACAAAATTCATGTTTTCTTCCAAAAAGTATTTAACCACTTTCAGACCTAACTGATGGGGAATGGTAGAATACAAAGACACTACATCAACTGTCAACCAGCTGTATTCTTTTCTCCATTCAAAGTTTTCTAAAGTGTTGATAATATCAGTAGTATCTCTAATATAACTAGGAAGTTTACACACTATAGGTTGTACAATATCATCTAACCATTCCCCTAAGGGCTCTAAAAGGGAACCATTGCCTGACACTATTGGGCATCCTTTTATATCATCCAAGCCCTTATGCGTCTTGGGTAGAAAATTGGTGTACGGGATGTTCAACAAGTAGATAGTCAAATGTATATTTATTAATATAACCTTTCTCTAAACCTACATGTAGGATATGAGAGAGTTTATTCTTAAAAGTATAACAAGGATTTCTGTTAATATGTACATAAGTGTTAGTGTCCAAAATTTGACATTTAGCCTCTGCCACATACCAATCTCTATCACAAACTACTACACTACCTCCCTTATCTGATCTTTTTTCACATGATCTTTATTATTCTGTAGTTGTGTCAATGCTTCCCTTTCTTTAAATGAGAGCTTAGAATTATGAGATACATGTTCACTTTTAAGTTTTTCCAAATCTTCAACTACTCTTTTATGAAAGAGTTCCAGGGATTTTCCCCTAGTCTGTAGTGGATAAAACTCAGATTTACATTTATATCCAGTATGGCTATTACAGCTCTCCTCAGTTCTCACTCTCAGGCCATTCTACTAACTTGTTCAATTGAATTAGGCCTCTCACTAGTGGGAATGGCATGTGATCGCCTTCCAATGGCCCTTTGTTCTCAATTATGTCACTTTTTTTGTATCCCTCAGTAGGTACCTGCTCTGTTTCTGTCCTCATAGAGTATGGCTATTTTCTGCTGGATTTTTTTTCAGCAAGCCCCCTCCTTTCAATTGTTGTGTGGCCTCGTGAAAAAACTGTCTCTCATCTGCTTCTGCAGATGCATTCCTTATAGTAGGTGCTATAGATTTTTGCTTAGGGCGTGCTCCTAAAGATTTGGTTACTAATCCCTCATTTTGTAGTGATGTATCTAAGTCACTAGTTCCAATAGCTCTAGATCCCTGTATTAAATGCAAAACCTCTACCTCGTCTCCTGATTGTTCAGTTTCTTGTCCTGGATTTGCACTATCCTCATCAATTGTGTCAAAATCAGTGTCACTAAATGTGACCTTTTTATTAAAAATCCAGCAGAGAAAAGCCATACTCTAGGAGGACAGAAACAGAGCAGGTACCTACTGAGGGATACAAAAAAGTGACATAATTGAGAACAAAGGGCCATTGGAAGGCGATCACACAGTCATCAACATATCTAGGTATCCTTTATCTAGTATTGAGATTAGGGTCCTTAGTTATGGTTTAAGCTTTTATCCTTCCAATAACTTTAACATGTTCCATACCATTCTTGACCTTAATAAATTTGTAAGGGGCCTTACTTTGAAGAAACATTTCAAGGATAATGATTATTCCATTCCCACTAGTGAGAGGCCTAATTCAATTGAACAAGTTAGTAGAATGAGTTTTGATGATATTAAAACAATGACCATGATGGAAAATCTAGAACAAGAGGGCCTGAGAGTGAGAACTGAGGAGAGCTGTAATAGCCATACTGGATATAAATGTAAATCTGAGTTTTATCCACTACAGACTAGGGGAAAGTCCCTGGAACTCATTCATAAAAGAGTAGTTGAAGATTTGAAAAAACTTAAAAGTGAACATGTATCTTATAGATCTAATCTCTCATTTAAAGAAAGGGAAGCATTGACACAACTACAGAATAATAAAGACCTTGTGATAAAAAGATCAGATAAGGGAGGTAGTGTAGTAGTTTGTGATAGAGATTGGTATGTGGCAGAGGCTAAACAATAAATTTTGGACACTAACACTTATGTACATCTTAACAGAAATCCTTGTTATACTTTTAAGAATAAACTCTCTCATATCCTAGATGTAGGTTTAGAGAAAGGTTACATTGATAAATATACTTTTGACTATCTACTTGTTGAACATCCCCGTACACCAATTATCTACCATCTTCACAAGACGCATAAGGGCTTGGATGATATAAAAGGACTCCCAATAGTGTCAGGCAATGGTTCCCTTTTAGAGCCCTTAAGGGAATGGTTAGATGATATTCTACAACCTATAGTGTGTAAACTTCCTAGTTATAGTAGATATACTACTGATATTATCAACACTTTATAAAACTTTGAATGGAGAAAAGAATACAGCTGGTTGACAGTCGATGTAGTGTCTGTGTATTCTACCATTTCCTATCAGTTAGGTCTGAAAGCGGTTAATTATTTTTTGGAAGAAAACACAAATTTTGTAGAATGGTTGGTAGAATATATCCTAGAGGTCCCACAGTTCCTATTGGAACATAATTTTTTCATGTTCGAAGGAGAATACTACCTTCAACGACTCGGCACGGCAATGGGGGCACATTTTGCCCCATCATATGCCAACCTATTTTTAGGTTGGCTTGAAAGAACCGTGGTCTATGGAGATAGTAACCCTTATTTAAATAATATCTGTTTATTTAAAAGACTTATCGACAACCTGGTCTTTATATGGGATGGTAATGAGCGAGATGCTGAATTTTTTGTAAACCATCTAAATAGGTCAGATAGCTGTATCTCTTTTACATTTGAATGGAACAAAAGAGAAGTAAACTTTCTTGACATAACTCTTAAAGGAAATATTACAACATGTAAAGTAGATACTCTCTTATATCGAAAGCCTATCTCTGGTAACACCATTTTATATGCCATAAGTAACCATCCTAAACATGTATTTGGCTATTGCGCTATGGCAATCCCATGAAAAAACGTCATTTTTACGAGTGCGGGACTGACGTTGCGTTACAGGCTAAAAGGCTTGCAGTACAGCTATACCAACAAGACTTGTAATGGCTGCGGTGCTGTTTTAATGTTGAAATTACCATTTTTCAGCGTTAAAAGTTGAACGCACAATTTGTAATCTACCTGATAGGGATTAGGTATATTTTTTTTAATTTTTGATAATTTTGTTTATTTTTTCTGTAATGTTAGACTTTTTTATTTTTTGTAATTTGTTAGGATTTTTTATTTTAATTGTAATTTAGTAGTAATTGGGGTTAATTTAGGGGGTGTTAGTAATTAAATTAGTTATTTGTGTTGTGGGGGTGTTGGCGGTATAGGGGTTAATAGGTTAATTAGTTTTATTGGGATATGAAGAGTTGGCGGTTTAAGAGTTAATAGGTTAAATAGGTTTATTGTGATGTGGGGGTTTTGCAGCTTAGGGGTTAATAGATTAATTAGGTTTATTGCGATGTGGGGGGTTGGCGGTTTAGATGTTTGTTAATACTTTGTGCGGGAGATTAGTTTTTTTTGTTATACTTCGTGCAGGCGGTTACATGTTTTTTTTTATTTCTTGCGGGCGGTTAAGTGTCTTTTAGTTATTTTGTGCGTGCAGGCGGTTGCGTGTTTTTTTTTAAGGCTTCGGGTTTGCCTACGCTGGATCTAGGTGGATTCTGAAAATGGCAGGGTGGTTTTCAGAATCCACCTGGATTCTTTTGACTGCGCACACAGCCAACATTCTTTTTGCTGCCTTGCGCAGCCAACATTCCTTTGAGGATGCATGCACAACTGGTGACAGACGCTTTACAAACGCGATTATAGTATAGATAATATGTGTTGGTTATTCAAAACTGGGGAATGGGTAATAAATGGATTATCTATCTTTTTAAATTATAAAAATTCTGGTGTAGACTGTCCCTTTAAAGGGACATTAAACCCCCAAAAAATCTTTCATGATCCAGATAAAGAATACAATTTTAAATAACATCACTATCTACTTTTATTATCTAATTTGCTTCATTCTTTAGATATCCTTTGTTAATGAAATAGTAATGCACATAGATGAGCCAATCACACAGCTACTGAGCCTATCTAGATTTCTATCCTGCTTTTCAGAAAAGTTTATGAAGAAAATGAAGCAAATTATATAATAGAAGTAAATTGGAATGTTGTTTAAAATTATTTTCTATCTGAATCATGAAAGAAATTTTTTGGGTTTAATGTCCCTTTAAGTGCATCTTTTCTAGAACATGAAACCCATTCATTAAAATATACTATTTTCTTTCCATTATTGGTTGTGTAAACAGAAGTGTATTTAATTGTTATTGCTTATTTTCTCCATACACTGCCCCACATTCCTGACCCAATGACACACACACCCACAAATCTGACCACCCCAAAATGTACCCATCATAGACTAGGGCCTCTAGTTATCAATGTGTCTACTTATCTGCCATCGCCGGCCCCAATACGCCCGCCTAAGCTCGCCTCACATCGCCGCTGCGGACCTGAATACGCTTGCCAAAGTTATCAAAAAAGTTGTCAAAAAGCCGTGCACCAAGTACGGGGCGATGAGCAGCGGACTGTGATAGTTATCACTCATCCGATCTCGCTGCTCTTCGGCTTTTTCCCAGCTTTATTGATAAGCTGTCACTAAGCACCCACACTAAACTACACTGTTCTACCCCCTATACCGGCGCCCCCGGAGCCCCCCGCAACTAAATAAAGTTATTAACCCCTAAACCGCCACTCCTAGACCCCGCCGCAACTATAATAAATGTATTAACCCCTAAACCGCCGCTCCCGGAGCCCACCGCCACCTACATTATACCTAGTAACCCCTATCCTGCCCCCCTATACCACCGCCACCTATAATAAATTTATTAACCCCTATCCTGCCGATCCCGGACACAACTAAATAAATGGTTTAACCCCTAATCCGCCACTCCCGGACCCCGCCGCAACCTATATTAAACTTATTAACCCCTAATCTGCCCCCCCTACACCGTCACCACCTATATTAAACTTATTAACCCCTAATCTGCCCCCCTACACCTTCGCCACCTATAATAAATTTATTAACCCCTATCCTGCCCCCCTACACCGCCGCCACTATAATAAAATTATTAACCCCTAAACCTAAGTCTAACCCTAACCCTAACACACCCCTAACTTAAATATTAATTAAATACATCTAAATATTATAACTCTTATTAACTAAATTAATCCTATTTAAAACTAAATACTTACCTTTAAAATAAACCCTAATATAGCTACAATATAAATAATAATTATATTGTAGCTATCTTAGGATTTATTTTTATTTTACAGGCAAATTTCAATTTATTTTAACTGGGTACAATAGCTATTAACTATTTAATAGCTACCTAGTTAAAATAAAGAGAAATTTACCTGTAAAATAAAAACTAACCTAAGTTACAATTACACCTATCACTACACTATCATTAAATAAATTATTCCTATTTAAAACTAAATACTTACCTGTAAAATAAACCCTAAGATAGCTACATTGTAATTAATAATTATATTGTAGCTATTTTAGGATTTATATTTATTTTACAGGTAACTTTGTATTTATTTTAGCTAGTTAGAATAGTTATTAAATAGTTATTAACTATTTAATAACTACCTAGCTAAAAGAAATACAAAATTACCTGTAAAATAAATCCTAACCTAAGTTACAATTAAACCTAACACTACACTATCATTAAATTAATTAAATAAATTACCTACAAATACCTACAATTAAATACAATTAAATAAACTAACTAAAGTACAAAAAATTAAAAAAAAATATATTATAGTTGCAGCGGGGTCCGGGAGCAGCGGTTTAGGGGGGAATAACTTTATTTAGTTGCGGCAGTGTAGGGGGCGGCAGATTAGGGGTTAATATGTATAATGTAGGTTGCGGCGGGGTCCAGGAGCGGCGGTTTAGGGGATAATAAATGTATTTAGTGCGGCGGTGTAGGGGGGGACAGATTAGGGGTGTTTAGACTCGGGGTACATGTTAGTGTGTTAGGTGCAGACATCTCCCATAGGAATCAATGGGATGTCGGACAGCAGCAAACATGAACTTTCGCTATGGTCAGACTCCCATTGATTCCCTGGAGGCGGCGGATTGAAAACCAGGTACGCTGGCCCGGAAAAGTGCAGAGCGTACCTGCTAGTTTTTTGATAACTAGCAAAAGTAGTCAGATTGTGCCGAACTTGTGTTCGGAACATCTGAAGTGACGTAAGAATCGATCTGTGTCGGACTAAGTCTGGTGGATCGAAGCTTACGCCACAAAATTCTACTTTTGCCGGGCAGCAGGGCTTGATAACTTAGGTGAATCAGCCTCACCACAAATACGCTGTGGAATTCCAGCGTATTTGAGGTTGACGGCTTGATAACTAGAGGCCTAGGTGTCCACCTAACAAAATATTGAATCTCCCTCTAACGGCAGACTTTTGAAGACATGGTGGGCCTCTCATGGTTTGCCTTAGTTTATATTCTTAAATTTTCCCCCTTTATTATAGCACTCGCAATGATGGGGGGTGTTTACCCTCCATCTAACCAGATAAATCAGTGCTTTAAACAACCCAACCACTTAGATTATATACAAACCAGTATAGTGACACGAATCCTTGAACACATCTAGCTTACTTACTTAATTTGGGTCACATAAAGCACTATCCTACCTGATTATGTTTCTATTTAGGTTGAGTTACAAGGGTGACTGTTATTGTTCAATGAAGCCTGTATTTTTTTCTCCTCATTCTGCCTCTTAAATATATAGTTTTGCTTATTTTTAAATAACATTGCTCTGATTTTCAGACTCCTAACCAAGCCCCAAAGTTTTAGGAGAATACCGTCAGATACCTACTCCAGCTTGCTCCTGTTTGTGTAAAGGGTCTTTTCATATGCAAAAGAAGGTGGAGGGGGGGGGGGGGGAGTTTCTCATTTCCCACTTGCAGAGGGCTTTCCAACTACCTTCTAAGTAAGTTTTTAAACAGTTTTATACTAGATTTTTATATCAGTATCTGTGCATCTTATTCTTTATAGTAGTGTCTAGTACATGCAGTTATATGAAAATTGGTGTATACTGTCTCATTAAGTGGATTTTTGGGAAATGGTTAAAAACGTGTTTCTTTATTTTTCAAGGAGAATCTAAATACCAATTTTCACATCTGTAACATTGTAGATTTTTTAGATATAGGTATCCTCATAAAAAAATCCCCCCCCCTTATTTACCCCCTTAGGGACGTAATTTCCAAAAATCCTTCCTTAGTGAGTGCCTACTTCATAAAAACAATGTACCTTCCAAATTTGACATTCCTAGGTTAAACGGTTTGAGCTGGGGGTTGATGAGTCAGTCAGTCATTCAGTCAGTCAGGTCTTCTTTTATATATATATATATATATATATATATATTGCCATTTATTGGGCAGTATTTACATACTTGTGCATTATAGTTGATCTTATTTCAATATGCCCCAGTGCCTGTGGATCTAATGTGATTGGTCTATTTCACCAAGGGGTAGTAATCTTATTGAATTTAGTAATATGTATTTTGAGATTATCTATAATAACAAGTGGGCACCTACAAGATTCTCTACTTGGACATGTGCTTGAGCATAATTGAATTTAACACACTTCGGGATAGCATGACTCCAGAGCTCTGGTTAACTGTTATGCTTGAATAAAAAGTTATACAAAAAACATGAAAAATACATTTAAAAGTACAGTTACACTTATAATAATAATAAAATTATTTAAAATTGCAATAAAAGTTATAAGGGCTCAAAGATATGAGGTCTCAAGTGTTAGGAAAAATAAGGCTGCAATGAGCTTTAACATAAGGATACACACATATTCATGTCGAAATATGTATATGTATATATATATATATATATATATATATATATATATATATATATTTATGTGTGTACAAATGTATTTATATGTGTATAAATATATTTACAGCCATATATACATAAATAAACACATAAATACATGTGTATACACACATATATATATATATATATATATATATATATATATATATATATATATATATATATACATATACACAAGTCCTTTGGAGCCCTTTACAGTCCAGTAGCTGCAAGTATGTAATATCATATTTATGCAATATTCATATTTAACAAAGTGTTTAGCATTTTTTACTGTAAATATTTCACATTCTTCACTTAAGGGAATATGTTCTATGTATTTATAAATAGATATTCCTATATATATATATATATATATATATATATATATATATATATATATATATATATATATATATATATATATATATATGTATATATCCTATATATAATCATTCATATATACAGAACTGTGCAAAAGTCTTAGGCCACCATTATATTTGTTGTTTTAGAAAAGTTTTAATGCCATTCATATTTATTTTTTGGTCTCTTTATTAAGATACAAACAGAAAATACAGGAATATGTACACAAAATAAAAAAAAAAACCAACATAATTTTCAGAAGAAAATGGCTTCTTCAGGCAAAATTCTGTATTTAGTGTGACCTCCCTTGGCACTAAGCGCATCTTGAACTATTTTGGGGAGACTGTCCTGAAGTTTTCTGAAGTAATTTTCTGGTATATTATACCAGGCTTCTTTCCGCACTTCCCAGAGTTCTTCTTTAGATTTAGGTTGTCTTTTATTTATTTCTCTGTCCAGGTGATCCCATAATGCCTGTATAATATTCAGGTCTGGACTCTGTGGAGGCCAGTCCATGACTGTCAGTGTCTTATCAGCTTTTTTTCCTCTTTAAATATGATTTCACTGCATTAGCAGTGTGCTTGGAATCATTGTCATGCTGAAACATAAAACCATTCCCAATCAGGCACAACTTGTTGGGTGTTTTTTCCACTCCATTGAAGTCTATGGGGGAATACATTAACTCGGTCTCTATATTGTAACTTCAACTTTTTGCGCACATCGGGTTAGCGAGCGAGCACATTTTTTTTTACTTTAAACTTGTAATCTGCTCTGTACTGGACGTGTGCAAAAAGCCAAAGTCAAGCAAAGTAGACTCCCCACCTACATATGAAAAGACCCATTACACAAACCTAAACAAGCAGCAGTCTGTAGACATGTCTACATCTGATTCTTTGGGGCTTAATTAGGAGTCTGAAAATCAGCACAATGTTATTAAAAAAAGCAAAACTATACATTGTTACAAAAACACTCCCAGATGGCCTATAAATATGGATAATCTACAAAACATTTATACAAAGAAAAATCTAGTGCACAGTGTCCCTTTAAAGGGACATTCTAGTCAAAATTTAAATGCTTATAGATGAAAGGGGCATTCCAGTCAAAATGTATATGCACATATATTAATTACATCTTTAAATAGAAAACATATTTGCAATAAACATGTATTGGCAAAAATGCTTCCAGTAAACGTTATAACTGTTTTAGGGTTAGCATTTTTCTCTGCACGTGCATGTGAAGCATAGCTATTGCTATCTCTATTTTTGTATTATTTATAAGTCACTGAAGAGTAAAAACATGAAACATTAGTAACAGATAAATTGTTCTAGCAACATCAGTTAGAGATACTATTTTTGCAATATAGAAAACATGATTTATTTTATATTCCTTTTATTAGTAGAGCAAATTCTGCTTTAATAAAGGAACATTAAATATTGTGTCGTTATATGCTTCGCATGGTGATATTCTGATTCTGGTTAATAATGTTAGAGAAAATAATATTGAATTGCAAGTAGAACTTTTTATACTATAATAATCTACAAGCAATTCCATGAGTGTTGGCTCGCTTACACTGTTCTCAGCTGGCCAAAGCCTTCACATTATTTTCTTCTCCATTTATACTAAACAGATGTTATACCTTTATTTTTCCTATAATAACTTAATGTGCACAGCAGTGACCCAGATAGTAAAAATCTTATAATCATTTACTATACTAAATCTTAGCTATGTAGACACAGCTGCATTTTACCTATAATTACATTTCTATATTACTCTTGCTAACACTTATCGTAGCCTAAGTCTTGTTTTATATTATTTCTTATTGGCTTCATACAGACAAGTATATGAGCTAGTGGTAGCTAAAATAACATCCATAATTCCAAAGCTTTTTTCTATTTAAGTAAAACCACAATACATTTTACCCTATATTTAACCCTCTAGACATAGGAAAAAATAGATATGCTGAATTTCATGCCGGAAATAAATTTAGTACTGCCTTGTTTTTTGTTTATTTATTGTATTGTAATAATCTATATTTAACATTCATTACATTTTAATCCTTTAGAAAACTGTTTCATATACTTTATCCTGTCAATAATTATATTGTCTTTAATGGTATGTTTTGTAGGAAAACAAGTATTTATAGGCTTTTCTAAAGGATTAGGAAATTCCCAAATGTATTATTATCTGCATGTGTCATAACAGTTTCAGAATTTGCAAAGTTAAAGGACCATTAAACTTGATATTTCAACAATGCATAAAATGTTTTATCATTGAAAACAAAACTCTATCTAAATATGCATACACTTTTTATTTGCTTCTTTTTGCGGTAAAATACATTTAAAATTGTGCCTGTTACATTTCCTCCCAATAATACTTCTAGCTAATTATATATGAACTACTGTTTACCTTCCCCCCCTTCCTCACTTTGAATTACCAGTTTTGCATCAACAAATATTATAGGGAAAAAGTATTCTTACAATTGCTGTGGGCATACTAGGTAGTTTAGTTGTGATTTTTATTAAGTATATATTTTATTTAGGAACAACAACACTATGAGCTGTTAATGTCCAACACAAACATCCAAGTTACTGGTATAATAGGGAACCGCTATAAACCCCAAGATTTTGGTTAAATGCCCTTTGTAGAAATAAAGGTAAAAACTTGAACCCTTGTTACATATTAATAGCGTGTGTCATGATACAATCATGTGGAGTAGTTGATACCTATATTGACTACCCAGCAGAGGTGGTATTGTGATCTCAGCATGGCCAGGGTTAATGTGAACTGATTGTCCTTCCCCATCCTCTTGGAGACTGATACTGTGAGCCACGGCTAGCTGTACATTGGCTAACTCGTCATAAATTATGACTAGGATGGGGACTTTGTCAAGAGTTTAAGCTTGATATTACAGGAACTTTTAGTTAGAACTCCCTGGGACAAGCAGCTAACATCATGGAAGGAAGTTCTCCCATATACAGACCACTGGGACTTTGGTAATAAGTGTATGGTATTGTGTTGTTTATATTCTGTCCCAGTATATATTTTCCCTTCCCTCTTGTTGTTTGTTGCTACTCTAATTATGGAAGCATATAGGAGAATGCCTGAATGGTCTCTGGAGTTTCTTTGCAAGAAAAGAGGAATTACAGTTTTTGGCAAAACAAAAGAGCAGCTGATAAGGAGATTGCTGCAGGAGGAGGGCCTCACAACAGAAGTTGAAACAGTCACAGAAAGGGTTACTGTGGAACCTGTAAACCAAAAGCTGGTAACACTGTTGACCCTCCTGTAGCCCAATGACTGTTATATGGTGCTGTTAACCCTGCAAGTGTCATTGCGTCTAAACTACAGACAACACTCAGATACTTGTGGGATGTTGAACGCAAACTAAGAATGGAACTGATTTCCCAAGTATCAAGAAGCAGCTGAGAGAAAGAGGGAGGCTACAGAGAGAGAGAGAGAGAGAGAGAGAGAGAAAGAGAGAGAGAGCAAAAGAGAGAGAAGCAGCTGAGAGAAAGAGGGAGGCTACAGAGAGAGAGAGTTTAAAAGAGAGAGAAGCAGATGAGAGAAAAAGTGTGAGGGGAGCTGCTGAGAGGAAAAGAGAGAACAAAGTAGCTATAAGGGAGACCCAGCGGAGACATGCACTGGAGGTTTTTAGGTTTACCAAAACTGAAGCAATTCTCTTGTACCCAGATTTTTAAAAATATTTTTGCCAGACAGTAAGTCCGGTGGCCAGAAAAGTGCTACTGGGAAGGGAACCTGATTCAGCAGCAGAGGCTACAGATAACATTAACAACGAAGCACCAGTACCCACGTGTTCAACTGTGCAAGCTGTATCACCTCCCTGGAGGGAGGGAATGTGACTAAAACTGACATCCAATTCTACAGAAGTACCTTCCCCTGGAACATCTCCCATCAAGGGGGCAGAAGTTGCATCGGACAAGGGGGATACCCGCCCATGCATTTAGTGCCACGGGTTTGGGCACCTGAGTTTTGCCTGCCCCACCAAGGAGAAACCTCAACATGCAATCTGGGGTGGGAATACAGCAGGGAAATCTGCAGCAGCTTTGTTTGTGCGTGGGTCGGCAGGTAATCTGCAGAGAGTCACAGAGGGGGACTGTGTGACCATGAGACTTCAGGACACTGGGGCTGGATATCGCTTGGTGCGCCATGAAGTGGCAGAGGATATTATCCTAGGAAAGACTGTGGATAATGAAGAAGTTTATGGGGAGTGCCCTGTGGCATGTGTGCCCCTGGAATAGGGTGTGGGAAAAGGTTTGCAGGAGGTGGGGATTTCTTCAGATATCCCTGTTGATGTTTTGCTGGGGAATGATTTGGGCCGGATGCATTGTCAGTACGCCCCAGAAGACAACACCTGCAACCTGGAAAGCCAGTAGAGAGCCTTGCACCAACTGAGGTACTGTGTGAAACTTTGGGGGACCCAGAGTGGAGGCTGGGGATGGAGACATCTCTAGCTACACCAGGGCTGGAGGTATCCCACCAAAGGATGAAGAACGATTCCCTTGAACATGATTGCTGGGAGGGAGAGCCTAGGGTTAATGCTGATTTACCTGAACCTGTATCAGTAATATATTGTTCTAGTGAAAAGGGACATACTGCCATTGATTTTGACAATGTGATGCCTGATCTAGTGTGTGTAGGAGGGCAGACTGAGTGTGTGTACCCTTCTGTGCCAGATCTTAGTAAAGAGAATGCTATACCCCAGGTAAAGGTAGGATGTGTGGAGTGGGGTAAAATGACCAGTGTGATATGTCAGGTGCCTGAGTGTGGTGTGCCAGCTAAGTGGACTGAGCAGGGAGCAGGAGAAAAGGCTTATTCTCTGGTTTCCCCTGAGGTAAAATGCACCCGTAGTGAGGGGTGTCAGACTCAGCTATAGAGCTGCCAAGGAGAACAGATGACATGCATGTGTCAGTCTGTCCAAGAAATTGCATATGCAAGAAGGAGTGAATGGAGAGTACCCCCTGCCCTGTTACAGAGAGTAAGACAGGATGGGACCCTGGGTGTGTCTGTGGGGCCCCCTACAGTGATTGTGGATAATCCCTCCACAAAAATATTTATATAATATCAATATAGTTTATCTATATTAAGTTTATCGTAATAGATTGAAAAGGAAATAAATCAAGTAAACACTACCTCTATTAATAATATAATAATATATTTATATATGAATATTTTTGTAATAGGAAGCGTGTTTTTATTTTTTTCCTTTTTCTCTGCAAACTGTGTAACATTTGGCACTCAATGAAAGTTGCTATTTACGTTGTATTTTCCTTTATGATCCATTTGGATCTCTTGAACTTTTTATTTTGTGTTTTCCTTTAAGATACAGGTTAACATGGTGTGCATTTAAGGGCGGTATGATGCAGCTGTGAGTATCCCTGACGAAGTGCCGATTGTGGCAGGATAGATGTCGGATCGCAGCTGTGGCATTAGGAGTGGTGTCTGTCTGTTTGATTCTGCTTGAGAAATAAAGCACTTGATGTTTTACTTGCAGTCACGCCTGGGATAATTTTTCTTCTATTTTTTTCTCTTCTATTTTTATTTAGCTTTTAGATGAAGATTAGAAAGGAATATATGTTTAAGTACCTGTTAAAGAAATTATTATGTAGTAGCTAAGCTTAATTAGTGCCAAAGAACAACTTGGTAACACACCTTGTCACCACCCAAGGGGGCGCAATACACTAAAACAGCTTTACAAAATATTATAGCAATTCCTACGCCCGATATTTGTGGGCGGGTTTGTTTAGCCACATGTCGTAGTGTGACGATACCTGTGGGCGGTTTTGTTGATCCTCTTGACGTAATTTGACGCTTTAACTTATGGATTGGTGGATAGTAAAGAGGCGAAACCGTCCATGGGCTATCAATTTTATAAGAAATGGCAACAAGTAGTTATACAATATGTCAGATATAGACTACAAATACACCTTGATATGCACTAATCCTAATCTGCTTGTTTAAACTGCAGCAATTACCTCTTTAAAGTTAGTAAAAAAAAAGGGTTTAAATCATCACTATAGCGAGTCTAATCTTTGTCATTAATGTGTTCATAATTCAAACAGTATATAGGTTAGATGTAACACAGGTTTTGAAATGTATTTTTTTTTTTTTTTAAAACTCGCAGGCATGTTGTTACACACATCAAGGAAATACATCATTGGCAATAGTTTATGGTATGTGGGGGAATCAACATAATTATCACATTATACACCTGGGTATGGAGGAGGGAAAGAAAACTCCAGCTTTGATTGGATATGTTTTGTTTAAAGCTTAGAGCTCTCAGTTAGGATGTATATGCCTGAGGAAACAGCGTGTAAGCTGAGAAATGCGTTGCAAGATTTTATTACATAGGGGTTATTGTTTGACCCTATGTTTTTATTATATTTTATTAAAATTGGATACTTTTTTTACATGACTGAGAGCCTGAGAATCTTTTTTCTTTGGGGAAATGCCCAGAAACGGTGTTGTGCAAGATCTAAGGAACAGTGAGCTGGGACACTGAGAGATCCCAGTAGGTGTTACTAAGCACAAGTGGGTGCTGCAACCATTGTGAGTACCTGTCTTACATTGTGTCTGACTGCATATTGTGTAAAACTTTATTACACTAGGAGGCGCACTTTTGTTCTTGTGTATTCCCACAGAATTTGCTTAACTTTGTCCCGTTGGATTGGGAAGGAACAGCCGACAGTGGAAAGTAAAGAATCCTCTGGAGTCTCAAGAAGGTACGGAACTAAACAAATATTTACCATATATATGGATGTTTAAGATAAGAATTGGTCTAGTTAATATTTTGCCTAATTATTTTGGGCAACATAAGATCTGCCGTAAAAGTTGCTACAGCAATTTGTAACATAAGATTGGCTATAGGATTTGCAGTAATATTTTGTAAAGCTGTTTTAGTGTATTGCGCCCCCTTGGGGGGTGACAAGGTGTGTTAGCAAGTTGATCTTTGTGAATATATTCTATTTGGAGGGGAGCAGCATATAGAATCAAGTACTCTACATAATATTATATACTATTTGACTAACAGAGTTTTTTAATGTATTGTAGATTTATACTTAGGGAATTGTCATAATGCTATCAATGTCAGAAAGAAACAACAAAAGATTAGCATTAGTAAACAATACAGATACGATTAATACTTCTGTCCCCCATATAGAGGGTAGTAAAGATATTAAACGACTATTTAATGCATTAGAGGATTTAACCATGATTGAACACCATCATTGGTGGGATTTGGAATCATTAAAAAAATATAAAACCATTAATCAGTTCCCCAGTGGCTTACACATTTTTAAAAATTGTTCATTTAAAAATGATTCAGAATTGTCTAGAAAATGGTTTGAATTATTAGATGACTGTTCTTTCAAATGTATAAATCTTTTAATAGAGTATAGGCAAAAATTAGTGGATGAAATAGGAGTTGAAATTGAAAAAGTTCAAAAAGATTTAGAATTACTGACAAATCATTCTGATTATGGGAGATTAAATGAACAAACTTTGAAAGCAACAGATGAATAGCAGAATGAAATAATTGCTAGGAAATTGAAAAAGAAATTAAGGGATGATGAGGATTATACTAAATGGGAGGTCTATACATTTAATAGACAAAATACACATAATAAAACACATAATCAAGAGTGGAAAACAGTTAATAATGGAACTCTTACAATAGGTCTAACTACCATCAGTCTAAATACATTCCAAACAGATCTAGCATATATCACAATAACCAACAGATGTCAATAGATCTAATCATACCACTCATAGACCCCCATCTAATTACCAACAACATTTACAAACAGTATACACATTTAACAGATTTGAAGCATTATATCCTCAAGAAAGAGAACAGAGCACACACGAAAGAGTTGAGAGACCCCTTGTGACTCCAGACCCTTGCGCCAGGGAGCTAGACCCCTATGATTATTCTGGAAGATCACATAACCCACAAGGTCATATAGAGAAAGCATCTACATCATCAGATTCAAATAATCAACAAGGTTTTTTAGACAAACCTCAGTTGAACCTGGCCCCTTTATGGAGAAAAGACACTCATTATCAGAATCAGAAAAGCAACCAAGGGGTAAAAAGACCATACGGTCAAGAGGCAGGAGAGGTAGAGGAAACACCACAAAAAAAGAAAAAATTGGAGAGACTAAAAAAAGGTATCTTCAATTTATCTGACTATAAACTCAATGATGATGAAGTAAGAGTATTAGGAAAAGGGCTGTCATATTGACCCTCTAATACACATAGAATCTTTGATATATATGTTGATATCAACAAATTTACACAGAAACTTTCCCTTCAGAAATACTTTGTGACAAAAGAATTTAGATGCAAAGGGTTAACGGGTAGACCTATTCTTACTAGTTCTATGAGTGAAAGAAATTATGATCTCATAATATATAATGAGGTGGAAATTCTAATAGATGGCCTATATGAGGGATACATCCACACAGAATTTGGCCCACAGTCCACGTTCATGCCCCCTAAGGAAGAGGGTTCTTTTATAGATCTCTCCCAAAATTTAGTATTAGAGTATTTAGCTTTAATACCTAAACATATACTTGGTAAATCTAATCTTTGGCCCAATGAGCAACGAGCACTTAAAGGGTTATCACATAATCAAACTATTGTTATCCGCCAGGCCGACAAGGGTGGCGGTATAGTCATTCAAAACTATCAAGACTATATCATAGAAGCCACTAGAATATTAAAAGACAAGGGATATTATGTACAACTCCCAAATGATCCTACAGATATATATGCTAAAAAATTGTTGGTTCTGCTAGAATATGGGTATAAAGAAGGAATTTTGACACAAAAGAGAAACAATATTTGACACCACAAAACCCTGACATAACATTTTACTACCATCTTCCCAAAATTCATAAGAGTACAATTTCTCCCCCTGGTAGACCTACAATAGCAGGTATTAACAGTCTGACCGATAAATTATCTTCCTATATTGACTATTTTCTCCAAAAATATGTGAAACGTCTTCCATCATATATTAGGGATACCACAGATTTATTATATAAATTATCTAATATTTAAAGGGAAGGGAACTATTTATGGATGTCGTGTGACGTTAATGCCCTTCATTCTAACATATCACATCAAATCGGATTAAAGTCTATATCAAGATATTTAGATGAGGATATATGCCGGGAACTCAAAGGAATTTTTATTGTCTACAATCAAATTCATTCTCCAACAAAACTAATATTTAGATGATTGTTATTTGCAGATCGGGGTACCGCCATGGGGACCACGTTCACCCCCAGTTTCGCAAATTTAGTGATGTGCAGTTTTGAAGACTGACATATAGATCATCAGAGCTGGAGGGAAAACCTGGTCTTCTATGGTAGGTACATTGATGACCTGCTAATTATATGGAAGGGAACATTTGAATCAGCTACTAATTTTGCTATAGGACTTAATGAGAATGATTTTGGGTTAACATTCACCCATAACATCCAAAAGGACCAAATAGATTTTCTGGATGTAGTCCTAACCTGGGATTCCACTCAAAAGATAGAAACATTCAAATACTTTAAAACTGTTGACAGTAACAATTTTTTAGATTTTGGAAGCAATCATCTTGATAATGCTGCAATTTTTGCGCATTAGACGTAATTGTTCCACCTTGGAAAAATATGATGAACAATCTGTGATCCTTAAAAACAGATTTAGGGAAAAGGGTTACCCGTATAATCTTATAGAAGAAAGTTATAGGTGAGCCAGATTATTAGGTAGGGCAAATATTTTTAAGTAACAGGCCCATCATATACAGCCAAAAGAGGAGAATAAGACAAATAAAACAGCCTTTATAACTAATTATAATTCTAAGTTTTTTAAAAATCAAAAAAATTATGAATATACATTGGCACCTGTTAAAAAGGGACCCTATTTTGAAACAGATATTAGAAGAAAAACCTAATGTTACATTCAGAAGAGCACCTACAATTAAAAGTCGAATAGCCCCTAGTAAAGTAGTAATGAACAAGAGAATAGCTGTAAAGACATTGGTATCACAAACTAATAATATAGTAAAGGGAGCATTTAGATGTAAAATTAAGAGATGTAACATGTGTAAATGTATTACACATGGGGCTAAAAGTGTAACATCGAATAAGACAGGACACTCGTATCAACTTAAGGAGAGATTGGATTGCAGTTCAAACTATGTTATATATTTGTTAACATGTGAATGTGGGGCCCAGTATTTGGGGTGTACGATCCGTAAAATTAGAAAGCGCTGGGGAGAACCCTATAGAAATATCACAAAAGGTAGTTTAAAACAGTGTATCCAGACATCATATTAAATGTCATCAGGGAAAGAATTGTACCTTTCGCATAACCCCTTTGGAGAAAATTTACCCTAGGCAGGGTATGAATCGTTATACCTGTCTAAGACAAAGGAAAACTTATTGGATTTTTAAGTTTGGTAGTTTATTTCCAGAAGGGTTAAACGAAAACATAGATATGGCCGCATTCTAACAAAATTGGTTTGTATCTGGTGGTCCTATATATGTTTGGTTTTTAATCCTTGTAATACTTGTATGTGTGTACCAGGCTGCCCGGGTCACTACATGCATATTTTTATTACATATATAACACATACCATAGGTACATATCTTATTAGTACATAGGTATAATGTAGGTTGCGGCGGTATATGGAGCGGCAGATTAGGGATTAAAAAAAATATGCAGGTGTCAGCGATAGCGGGGGCGGCAGATTAGGGATTAATAAGTGTAAGGTTAGGGGTGTTTAGACTCGGGGTACATGTTAGGGTGTTAGGTGCAGACATAGGAAGTGTTTCCCATAGTAAACAATGGGGCTGTGTTAGGAGCTGAACGCTGCTTTTTTGCAGGTGTTAGGTTTTTTTTCAGCTCAAACTGCCCCATTGTTTTCTATGGGGGAATCGTGCACGAACACGTTTTTGAAGCTGGCCGCATCCGTAAGCAACGCTGGTATTTAGAGTTGCAGTGATGGTAAATATTCTCTACGCTCCTTTTTTGGAGCCTAACGCAGCCCTTCTGTGAACTCTAAATACCAGCGGTATTTAAAAGGTGCGGGGGGAAAAAGCACGCGTAGCTAACGCACCCCTTTGGCCGCAGAACTCTAAATCTAGCCGTTTGTGAGTACCTGTCTTACATTGTGTCTGACTGCATATTGTGTAAAACTTTATTACACTAGGAGGCGCCCTTTTGTTCTTGTGTATTCCCACAGAATTTGCTTAATTAGTGCCAAACCCTGTTAAAGGGATAGAAAGGTCAAAAATAAAAGTTGCATGGGTGCATTTCAATTTAAAATATAATAATTTTTGCAATATACTTTTATCAGAAAAAAATGTTATTACTGTTTTTCTGAGGCATACGCGCATATCCTGTGAGGGCCTGTGCACCAGTATTCACAAACACCATGCCTGTTCTGAGATATGGCAGTGGTGTCTATTGCTTCAGAAGACATAATTTGTGTTATAGAAGTCACTACTGACTCTCTCAGAAGGTGTAGTGTTTGAATATTGGTGCATGGGCATTCACAGGATATGTGCGTATAACGCAGAAAAAACAATAATAACCTTTACTAGGAGCATATTAGCTAACAAAAGTATAATACAAAAATGCTTATTTTTCAAACTGAAATGCACCCATGCACATCTCATTTTTGAGAAGGTCATGCTACCACAAGCTCTTTTCTTAAAGGGACACTGAACCCAATTTTTTTCTTTTGTAATTCAGAAAGAGCATGCAATTTTAAGCAACTTTCTCTTATCATTTTTTATTTGTTCTCTTGCTATCATTATTTGAAAAATAAGGCATCTAAGCTATTTTTTGGTTTCAGTACTCTAGACAGCACTTTTTTATTGGTGGATGAATTTATCCACCAATCAGCAAGGACAACCCAGGTTGTTCACCAAAAATGGGCCGGCATCTAAACTTACATTCTTGCATTTTCAAATAAAGATACAAGAGAATGAAGAAAGTTTGAAAATAGGAGTAAATTAGAAAGTTTCTTAAAATTTCATGCTCAATCTGAATCACAAAAGAAAATTTTTGGGTACAGTGTCCCTTTAACTACACATGTACAGAGTTCATGTTATAGGCTCCATGTATTAAGCAGTGATTATTGCCATGTGTGCTTGCTTTACGCAATTTAAGAAGCAGCAGTCATCTGCTGTAATGTTACATCCTGGTAGCGGGCCTTTGATGCAAAACCGGTATATGCACACGTAGCTAGTATTAGCTACTACTGAGCATGTGCCAAAGTTCACAGTGCATATGTATACGAGTCATTACATTTGACAGAAGAAAAATCTTCTGTTATTGAACCTTTTTTATTATGCATTTGTTGATTATGCAATTCTACTGTATTCTACTGTATTTAATAGTCTTTAACCCCTTTGCTACCGGAAATTTAAAAAAAAAACTTGCCCAAATACCAAGTTTCTCATGGAAATTGTTTACACACCACTTGTGCGGTCCTAGCACAAATGGTTGTAAATTCTTCTCTGTGATTTGCCATTGCTTTTTGGTAATTAGAAGGCTGTTAATTGCAGCTGCACACTACACTTTTAAAATTTTCAACAGTGAAGTGTTAATTAGTTAGCTGGTATGGGTGATAGTATTGTAATATAGGGATTATCCTCCCACCTGACACCTCCCACCTCCCTGATCTCTCCCAAACAGCTGTCACTCCCACCCACTCTCTTTTTTTCTGCAGTGTAGGGATCTCTTCTCAATGCTTCCTGATCCCTCCAAAACAGCTATCTAACCCTCCCCCATCCCACTAGTGGCAGTCATCTTATGTACTGTAGCAGTCAGCCAGCACCCATTTCTTTTTTTTATTTTTTTTATTTATTTATTCATTTTTTTTCAGTAGTGTAGGGGTCCCCCATCTTATCCCTCCCCATGATTATTATATAGGCCCCCATCAGATTCCCCCTTTTATATAATGTAGTGACCCATCCACCTTCAAACCTTGTTTTCTGTAGCTTCAGGTCCCGCCCCTCCCCCCCATTTTTGGCGATATGGCTTGATATGGTAATGGAGTACTGATCGTGCTCTGTTACCATATGAAGGCAGATGCTGACACTTGACAACTGATATTGCTTACATGACATAGATCTATGTCCACTTGAACAAAGATGTTAATTAAGGTGTTGGCCTTTTGGTGATGAGACATTGGGTGGTGTGGGTGAGGGTTAATATCATGGACACATTTTTGCTTTTTTGCATTAGTCAGAAATACAATAAATGAGCATCCCCTTTAACAAGTCAACAAGAACAAAAAAACTTAGTTGATTAATTCATGTAGTTAAACTTTTTATTCTAAATGCGGGAAAGGCTTCATATTAACTTTATTCAATAACAATGCCCTTGCCTGACAGTTTTCTTTTAAATAACATTCGGTCAGCTTACTGCTTTCTTGCCATTGGCTTTACACACATTATAAGACAGAAAGCACAAGAAAGATAGATGAAAGAGAAATTAATAACAAAGAGACGGAAGAAGATAGAATAGGGGAATATAGAATAAGAGAAAGAGATATACATTAAAAAATTTATTAGAATATGTTTGTGTTGCTGCTTAGTTGTAGCAGTAGCTTTAGATACTACTCTAACTTTATTTATGTTTAAGCTACTGTCCAACTGCTGCCATGGAGAAATAGCAGATGAATGGACTTTCATAACAAATTCACAATACATTTTTTTATTTTATTCTTTTTTTCTCTGTGCAAATGTCTCTTTATAGGTGCAGTGGTTATCACTTACAGGTGAAACCTGCAGGGAATTTGTATTTTATGAAATAAAAAAATACTAACTTATATTGCAGTAACTTTCACAGAATATAACAATCAACAAAACCAAAACTGGTAACTCATAATTTTGAAGCAAGAGCTGCTGGTGCAACGTCGCCCCCTGCAGACTCACGGCAAAACGGCCGCCAGCAGGGAAGTGTCAATCAACCTGATCGTACTCGATCGGGTTGAATTGTGGCGATTCCTGTCTGTCTGCTCAGAGCAGGTGGACAGGGTTATGGAGAAGCGGTCTTTAGACCGCTGCTTCATAACTGCTGTTTCTGGCGAGTCTGAAGACTCGACAGAGACACAAGCCCACAAGCTCCATACGGAGCTTGATAAATGGGCCTCTTAGTATCAAATTCTAAAATGTTCTTGTTTTAACAAGTAAGTGTAGATATACCAACAAGCCCTAAGTATTGGTATATGTTAACATATGTTATTGTTTAAAGGGACAGTCAAGTCAAGCAAAACATTAGATTTCAATATGGAAATGCAATTTTCATAATTTTTAACATGAATTTTTATCCCCAAATTATCTTTATTCTCTTGGTGTTCTTATTTGAAAGATAAACCTAGGAGGTTCATCATCTCATTTCTTAGACCTTAAAGAGTGCATGTAATCTGATTGCATTTTGACCACTAGAAGGCATTAGTTAATGTGTTTCATATAGAAAACATTGATCTAATGCTGTATATTTAACCTTGAGTGCTCATAGATTGTCTGAAATGCAGGTCTGTCAAGAGAACAGAAAAAGGTCTAATTTTGCACAGGCATAGATACAAGGTTAATTACAGAAGTAAAACGTGTATTTCTATAACAGTCTTGTTATTCCAAACTTGAAAAGACGTAATCAATTGTTTTCTTTGTAACCAATAAAAATTAATATTATGACTGTCCCTTTAAGCTGTGCTGTTGGCATCAAAACAGTGATATGCCATCATGTATAATTGTAATGGTCATTTTGTTTGAGATTAGGAGAACAGTTTGGACATCACATCGCAAAAACCTACCAATGTAATCAACAAGGACAGCATGTGATGATGTGGTCTCCACACACTTGTAAAACACACTCTGCAAACAATCCGCCTCTATGGATCCAGTCCCATAGAAGCCTATTAAATACAGAGTGTGCTCCACAAGTGTAAGAAGACCACATCATCACATACCTATCCTTTACACATTAAATAAATAAAAAAAATTATAAAAAGTTACTTCTTCTTCCTTCCCATCTTCCCACGAGATTGAGGCTCTGGGGGAGGCAACTGCCCCCTCTGACAAGTTCTCATAGGAGATGTTTGTGGAAGAGGGGGAGGAAGAGTACTGTGAGTGGTTAAGGGATCACCAGGCAGAGGAGGAGATGGTGCAGGCCCAGGATCAGATGGTGCAGGCCCAGGATCAGATGGTGCCAGAGCAGATGGTGCAGGCCCAGGAGCAGATGGTGCGTTTTGCGCCTCCTAGAGGACCTGCAGCATATCCTTAAGAGTATTCAAAATCTCTTTTTGGCCATCGCGAATCTCATTTAGTTCTCCTGTCAGGTACACTCTGCTTTCCTCCTGTTCCCTCTGGGAGGCATGCATCTCCTCAAGGAAATCAGTCAAGATCTGCACCTCTGCTATCTCTGGGGGTATGTGCTCCTGAGGATCTGCTGTACGGCGGGCTGCTGGTGCACAGGGGGCTGCTGGTGCATGAAGGGTTGCTGCAGGGATCTCTTCTGCAGCGGGGGCTTCTTCAGAGGATGATGGTGCAGGGATGTCTTCAATGTCTCTCCGAGGTGGTGAGTCATCTGCACCACTCTCATGCCTGGGTGAAGGAGGAGCCTGTGGTTGCTGTGCTGCCTCCTCCCCGGGTTCAGACTCTGGATATTGTAAAAAGAAATAAATTGAGATATTAGCACAGTTCCAAATAAAGATGTAAATGTTTTATTTTAAAGTATATTAATGAGGTTGCCTTCGTAATTCTATTGTAATCAAAAGCAATCAATACGATTTCTGCATTTGCAAACTCTTTTTCTGATATCTTTGGTCAATCTAAATGTCTTTTTGCGTTTGTCTTAAATCTGATTAAATGCACACCTAATCTGTAGACTAGATCCTAATGTCATGGCTTTTCTTGAAATGCAACATTCGCAAGGTAATTGTGAATGCGTTTACGTAATAATGTCTAAAAAAGCGTAATTGCGTTAATCATATCCTTAAATACATTTTTTCTTTGATGTAAAGAGATTATTAAATGAGCTTATCGGCAGATGAGAGGGGCAGGTTCCCTGTATCAACTCCTCCAATACCGACTATGGCCACCTCGGAGATGTTCGGACGCAGCATTTCCTCCCAGGGGGAAAATTCAAAGATGATTTCTGGCCCACCACCGGTCCCAGCTGTATATTCCCTCTCCCTTGAGAGCTTTCATTTGAGTTCAGCTCTGCAGTCCTGGTAACGATGATGTATAGACTTCACATCCCTGTTATAGACCCCCACTGCATTGACGGCGTCCCTGATCTCCAGCCACAGCTTCCTCTTCTCCTTAGTGGTGGCCTTCTGTGCCTGCAGCCTCCTAGTCCTCTGCATATAAGCCTCTATGAGTGCCTCCTTCTCATCCATGGTATATCTCTCCTCCCTCTGCCTGGGCTTTCCCTGCGATGTGAGCCTCTGTTCCCCGGACTGTGAAGCTCCCTCTCTACGCTGCACCCCACTGGGTCCAGCCACTTGTTCATCCTCAACAATGTGGCTGGGTCCACCCACCCCTTCATCTCCCTCTTCCTGTCCCATTCCTCTCCCCCTTCCTCTCCCACTCCCTCTCTCCTGGCTAACCTCCTGCCTAACCTCCTCTACAAGCTCATCCCTGACCTTCTGCCTAATGAGCTCTAATAGCTCCGGGCTAATCTGCTCCCTCTCTCCCTCTCCCCACATACTCAAACAAAATGTGAAGGTGCCCAAATGAAAGGGGGTCAAAATAAAGAACAAAAAGTAAAAAAGTGCTAAAAGTGTGAATGGGATATAAATAAAAGAGGGTAAGGGGTATTAAACAGACAAACGTATATGTGGAAAAAGACGAAAATGAGGATATGTAAACAATAAATGTAGTAAAGGAGAAAAAAAGCTATGGGGTTAACGGGAATGGGATATGGGTTTGAATGGAATGGGATATGGGGTTAAAGGGAATTGGTGTATGGATTGTAGTATGAGAGGGAATGGGGTATGGAGTGTATGTAGTGTTATTGATAAGTGTATGTATGTATTGAATGTGTTTGCGTGTAAATGTGTTTATATAATGAATGTAGGAACAAAACACTCGCACACTCACCCAAACAAACTCACTGTCACTAACCAACTCTCACTAACCAGCTCTCACTAAACAACTCACACTGACTAACTCGCACTAAATAACACTCCCAAAATCTCTCTACTCTCAAATCTCTCTAATCTCACCAAATCCTCCAACGCCTAGATCTGCACCTAACTCGAAAAAGCCATACAGTCAAAGAAGCCATGTTTGGAGCGTGCTTATATACCCTATGTAAATGTTTAATGATGTACCTGTTTTCAAAATAAAGGAGGTTCAGGTGTGCTTTGTTATTAATTAGTATGTGTGCAATGTGTATAATTTTTTAAAATTTGCGCATGCTCATATTTATTTCGTATTTGTGTAATAGGTATAATGCGATGATGTGATAGTGATCGTTTTGCATAACATTGTCCAAAAGTATTTTCTGTAAATGTAAATGCATATTTGATCTTGAATAGAAATGTTTTGTTTGTGAATGAGAGTTTTTTCATGTTGTTTTGTTCCGTGTTGCAAGATCTGAATGTATTTATGTTTAGTGTAAATGTTGTGCGTTATTTTTTTATTCCGATTGTGAATGTGTAATGCGTATGTGCTATTTTGCATGATTGTTGTTTGTACATTTGAGCTTTGTTTTTGTTGTACATTATTCCGTGTACGTAATATGACAGAGCAGGGTGTATTTCTAGCGAGATCGAGTGTTAGCTGAAAAATCCATGGTTATTTCATTTAACATTGATCTCTTGCACCCGTGATTACACTTAAAAAATAAACATGGTAGTCGTGTTACCGCAACGCGTTACAAGGTTGTTTGGAGACTCGTAATACCAACGCTAAAAAAACTGCAACATGGAAATAACGTACAAGTTATTACCGCACTGCTCATAACAAAAAACTTGTAATCTAACCGTATATTAATAGTGTAAAAGAAAAAGCAGAACAAAATCTATTTACATACTTAGAATTAGAATTATGCCTTAAAGATGCAAGAGGTGTAAATGCATTGCATCCATTTGTTACTCATGTTATAAATGCGATAACTAACACAGTGTTAGTTTCTTAGAAAATGATTTTTTTTTAAACTATGTCAAAATTAGCACTAAACATAGCTAAATAATGTAAATTTGTGCAGCACTGCACTAAATACATCTTAAAAATAGTTTACAATGAAAACAAAAAGTCTAAGCACTGTAATCAAATCACATAATATTGGAGATGCCATACAAAAGATATCAAAGGTACATCTGTATGCTCATTGCTAAGTGATTAAACACAAATCCTTGAGTCATTCATGCACAGGATATTTGGGACCAACTAAAACAACTATAAGACAGTAGTGTTAAGGTTCCGTAGTGTGTAACCCTTTAAAATTAGTACAGAAATCCGTGATGGCAGAATGACAGGTAAATTCTAAAACAAGGAAGGGATATTGGCTAGCTAATGATGTTAGAATAATGTGCAGATTAAAAGCACTGCTTATGTTTTCAAATACATCAGACATTTCCCATGCCCCCAAATGGAGGCATGTATAAGTTGGAGCACATACCGCCCCCATAGCAGTGCCTCTGATCTGCCTGTCCACTTTCCCATCAAAGGAAAAAATATTGTTTTCAAGGATAGAACATAGGAGCTGGATCACAAACTCTGTGTGTTTTTCAAACTTCCTTTCTTTAGTGTCCAAAAAGGTTTTAATTGCCTTAATGCCAATTTCGTGGGGAATGGGTGAATAGAGGCTTTTTACATCTAATGATGCCCATATAGTTTTTTCTGTTACTTTTATTCCATCCAGTTACTCCTCCAATCCCAGGAGACTATGGGCCTACCCAGTGGAGTTTTTATGGAGCTTGGGGACTACATAGAATGTAGGCATGGTTGGAAACTTTGGATATAGATAGTTATATTCCTGATTTGTTTAGCTGCAAACAGAAGTTATCAAGCTCCAGTTATCAAGAAGCTCTGAGGCAGCGGACAGAAATCAACCCGATCGAATCGAGCGTATGCTGTCGGCATTTATCGGTGGGCAGTGATGTGCAGCAGACATGATACTCTATTTCATATCATGTCCGCTTGCACATTGTTAAATATGCCCCTTGATATGATGACAATAAACTAAAATATTGTTAAAATTTAAAGAGTGCTGAATTCCCTTACATTGGAAAAATAAGGGATAATTTACCCTTTTCCATCTCTCGCTTTAATTTAAGAAAAAATAAATTTATTTCAAGGGCCAGTACCAAATCTCCATAGATTAGAATTGGAGGATATTTACAATATGTTCAAAATAGAAGATTATCTGTAGGATTATAAGGTCTCTCTCCATAAATTTGCTAAATTATATATATACTGTGTGTATATATATATATATATATATATACACATACATACATACAAATACATCTTTAGACACGTATATATATATATATATATATACATACACATACATACAAACAAATATATCTTTAGACACGTATATATATATATATATATATATATACATACACATACATACATACAAATACATCTTTAGACACGTATATATATATATATATATACACACATACATACATACAAATACATCTTTAGACACGTATATATATATATATACACATATATATACATACAAATACATCTTTAGACACGTGTATATATATATATATATATATATATATATACATATACACATACATACATACAAATCCATCTTTAGACACGTATATATATATATACACATATATACATACAAATCCATCTTTAGACACGTATATATATATATATATATATATATATATACACATACATACATACAAATACATCTTTAGACACGTATATATATATATATATATATATATATATACATACAAATACATCTTTAGACACGTATATATATATATTTTTTTCCTACACCCAAGACCTCATACCTTTGAGCCCTGATTACTTTTAATGCAAATGTTGTAAACTTTTAATCAGACAATTTTATTATGAGTGTAACTGTACTTTTAAAGGGACATTCCAGTCAAAAGTTAGATGCACATATTGAAACCAACTTCAAATTTTTAAAAAGATGGTATCTGACCCCCAGCAGATTACACTTTATCTACAAAACGGCTAGCAATAAGTGCTGGAGGGGATGCGGAAAAATAGGCACCCCTACACACATATGGTGGCAGTGTAATAAACTAGATACGTTCTGGTTGGCTGTACTGGAGCGTATGTCAGACGCAATAGGCAAACAGCTACCAAACGATCCACAGATCTTACTATTTCTACTCTTGCCCAAACTGCACGACAGTAATGCTAGGGACCTGCTGATCCTCATGCTAAACAGCTCTAAAACCCTAATCCCAAGACATTGGAAATCCCCCAATATCTCTGAAATTTCCTCTGCAATTTTCAAGCTCACACCTACAGCAATATCTCTGAAATTTGCACCCACTAGCCCCCCAAGCCTCCCTCCACCTCCCACCCTGGTGTGTACCTTAATATATACACACCTCCTAACAGCAATTAGGTGCAGCTGTCGCTAACAAACCAGATTAGAGACAAAAATTCACACTCACAGCCACTGTACTGACACTTTACCATATTCTGTTACACTCTCCCAACCCTCATTTTCTTGTCACACACTTCACCCACTCTCAGTTTACCCTGCCTTATATCAGACTTATTTCCCTTACCTTTCATGTCCATTACCTCTCCCTTAGATTGTAAGCTTGAGAGCCTTTCTACCTGCAGGACACTTTGTATTTAAAGTGAACTACTACTGATTGTGCTCAAGGGCAGGGCATTCCTCTCCTTTTGTATAACTCATTATTGCACCTACAACTGTAATGTACCCCAATACTGTACTTGTTTGTTTGTAATGCATCCTTGTAATGTTTTACTATTACTTGTATAGCGCTGCGTAATCTGTTGGCGCTTTATAAATACCCGATAATAATAATTATAAACTATCTCTATGGAACCAGCACAAAGAGCGACACAAACTTAGAACCCACTAACGTCCACTACACTAAACATCAGGCTTTGCCCTTAGACACCATTTTAGTCAGTTGTCCCTTTTGAGTATAACGTTATTTAATGTATGATGTAATTCATGTAATATCCCCGAGACTGTAACATAGAAGCACGGGTCATACAAGCCTCTGCACTGAACCTATGTACTGAACTTGTTGCACTTTTATGCATGATGTACGGACCTTTAATCCAAAAGCACTTCTAATGCTGTGCCTCACTGTTACGCTATGGAAATATTCTTATCTAAGTTTTGTAAAAACTGTTATTTTTTCAAAATAAAAACTTCTTTAAAATTAAAAAAAAAAAAAAGTTTAATGCACATAGATTTATTACATCTTTGAATAGAAACATATTTGTAATATACTTGTATTGGCAAAAATGCTTCTAGTAAAAGTTATCACTGTTTTAGTGTTAGCAGTTTTCTCTGCACGTGCATGTGAAGCATAGCTAGATATTCTCACTGCACCCACATTTTAAATAATGCAGCTGCTCAGATTATCAGTGGGGCTTGTATCATGTCAGCAATTAACAAATTGAGTCATTACCAGATGGTACAAGCACCTTAGGCTCTCTGAGCAAGTACTGTGTTTAAAATGCATGTGCACGGTGCATACTTAAATACGCTTTTGAAACAGCTATAGCTTTTATTAGAAGCATTTTTGCTAATGCATGTATATTACAGAATTGCTTCTGTTCAATACCAAAATGCACCCATGTGGTTTCCAATTTTGGCTGGAATATCCTTTTAAATGTATTTTTGATGTGTTTTTTTCTCTCGAGTAACAGTTAACCAGATAGTTTTTATTGGTTAAAAATATAGATAATCCCTTTATTACCCATTCCCCAGTTTCGCATAACCATCACAGTTAAATTAATACACTTTTTACCGCTGTGATTACCTTGTATCTAAGCTTCCTTATTTCAGTTCTTTTGTTAAAATCTGACAGCGCTCAACCTTGTGTCTGTAGCTCCTAGTATTGTGGGTACCAGCGCCCCCAAAAAGGTGAATGTAGTGCTAAAAATAAATACACAGAGCGCCTCCTAAAAGGCTAAGACACTAGTAGTGACAAGATTATTTAAATAAAAAATATATTGAAATTCTATAGGGGTATATAAAATATTTTATAAGCTACTTATAGCTAAAATATACAAACAAGATACAAAAGTGGATCCACTTAAAATTAACAATAAAATATGCATATATCTATATAAAAAACAATACAATTGTGGTTAAAAACCACAACAATATACAATCTTAATCACAAAATAAATTACAATAAAACAGCTGTTGATGGTTGGATAAAAAATAAATATAAAAACATCAATTTACTGAGTAGGTGTCCATAAATATGTAGGTCCCAAACTTTAAATTCTTTCCAGAGAGTGAATGTCCAATATGAAGATTCTATTTTAAAACAGTTATCTTATATATCCCTCGATAAACGGTGAAATGATGAAGTGTGTAAAAAAGAAAAACGTAGTGGTTTTCAAATCAAATTTCAAAAATTATTGTGAATATCCAAAAAATCCTGAAAAGATGATGTGATGAAGTGGGCGTGAATAATCAAAAATGTGTGTACACAAAAATGAAAAAAGAAAAAGGAAAAAATGTAAAAAAATAATCCAAATGAATATTTAGGATGTGTTAAAGTGAATAGCACACTTATAAAGTGACCCTTATGTGAATACAAGATGTAAAGAGATGCTCCTAAAAAGTTATTCCTGTGTGTAAACGATGAAAAAATACAGAAATGGATCCTATGTCTCAGGGATCAATTCATTCAAAGATATATTTAGAGATAAGGGGTTGGGGGGAGTAGAGTTATAAAAATAGTGCCAGGTTTTACCCAAATTTACATATTTCACTTATTATTCAAATACTAGAATTATGGATTCTACAAGAAGGCAAAACTAGGAGTGGATTACTCACTGAGAGACCTAACAACAACTAGACAAACTAGTTGCAACTGAGAGTACAACAAAGTTATAAAGAGAGAGTAAATCCACTTATGTATATTCACACTTTTCCTCTACTTATATCATAAGGTTTCCCAAAAAATAATAAAATCGTTCCCAATCATTCACACATTATAGTTTATTGATTCAACTAAGGAACTCACACTCATACAGTAGCAGAAGCTGTGAATTAAAACCACTTAAACTCTGTGGTTTGCATAATAGCCTTTAAGTCAAAATATCACTATCAAATATCCTCCATCCAGGTAAATTAAAGTTAACTAAGCCCTTACAATCCGAGGGCTGTTTTACTTTTACATATATAATAAAGGATAAGAGGATATATTGTTATTAACTACTTAGTACATAATTTTCACAAGAGTAAGCAAAGTTAAAAACGGACGATAGGAGAGACAAAGCTGCCCCTATCGGACCCCTGACGCGCGTTTCACGAACGCTTCCTCAGAGGGGGTGCGGGCCGCTGCTACTCAGCGTCTTATATTCAGTCTGAATGCCCACCACTAACACCGGATTGGATACCGGATTGGGAGTTGTCTCCTTGCGATTGGCTGATTCTCCTGTCAGTCTTGTTATTATCCTACGTAGGAGAAACTCTAAGAAAAGGTGGGTGCTTGATTCGTCACAGAGGCAACACCAATCTACAACGCGCTTGTCATACCTATAGTGGGTGTGTAGATTTGGAGTACTGGGATTGGATGATCAGACGGCTAAGTATTATTGTAAACAACGAAGTGAACAGATTGCAGCTCTGTTGGTGTACAGTACTATTGATTAGATTTTGCGATTGTAAAATATATATCAGAGATTACAATCCTTCTTACAGATTGATCAGTTTGTAATTGATAAGATTTATGTAATAAGCATATGAATTATTCTCAAGCTTGCCAAGTCTATTATTGCTCTTTGTTAAATTACATAACAGTGGAGAATCACTGTTACATTCTTATTTGTTAGCATGACAATTGTGAGATTTATGCTCAAGCATATCTATATGATAAGTATTATATGATAATATTGACTACTTATTTTTATTATTATTGCTGGTCACAGTTTACACGGTTCATATCCGTATATATTGTAAAAACAAGAATTTTGGAACACTGCTATAATATTAAAACAGCTCAACGTGATCAGAGCAAGGGCAAAAAAATAACCTCAGTTGCCAAACACTTCTTACTGCATCATGAGAGCTCTCCTAGAGATCTGAAATTCACAGTGATTCAGAAAGCATCCCTTGGCATTCGAGGTGGCAACATAGAAAAAGTACTGTTAAAAATGGAATGCAGGTGGATCTATTTATTGAACACTGTTAAACCAAGTGGGATGAATGACTACGTAGCTGAGATCTTTTTGTCTTCCCTGATGTTGCTGCGTGAAATGCCGATATAGTGGTGTGTCTACATTTTTATGCTTGATTTTTAACAGGTGTTCTTTGATTCTGTCTTTCAAAAGTCTGGAGGTATGGCCTACATATTGTAGACCACAGTTACATTGCATCATATAGATGACCCCCTTACTTGTGCATCTTATTGTATCTTTAATTTCATACTTCACTTTAGAATTGTGTGAAATAAAGTTTCGTGTTTTTATTCCCCTTTCACACGCTTTACAGTTTATACAAGGAAAGAAACCCCTTAGGTTTCTACCAAAGACATCTTTGCTAGTTGTTTTCGGAGTCTTGGGAACACTAGGGGACAATATGTTCTTGAGATTATTGGCTTTCCTGTAAATAAATGTGGGGTTAGGTGGAAGTTTTTCTCCTATAATTTCATCGTCTTTCAGGAGTGGCCAATGTTTTCGGATTATTCTTTCTATTAGATATCTATTTTCGCTATATCCTGTAATGAATGGGACAATAAATATCTTCACTATTGGTTGACAAGCCCATCTTATTTTTGTTTTTATTTTTATATTTCAATAAGTCTCTTCTATCTTTATTCCGGACTTCTTCCATATTTTGGTTTAGGCTATCCTCTTCGTAGCCTCTCTCTAAGAATTTCCCTTTAAGTATTGTTGCTTGTTCTTCCCACTTTTCTGGGTTTGAACAATTTTTCTTAAGGCGAAGAAATTGTCCCTTAGGAATATTGGATTTCCACTTGAAATGATGGCAACTCTCCTGGTGGATATAATTATTACAGTCCACTTCTTTGAAGAACGTGGATGTTTCCAATATTCAATTTTTCACCTCAATTTTCAGGTCTAGAAATGTAATTTCCTTGGCACTGATTTCAAAAGTGAATCTTAAGTTTTTGGTATTATTGTTCATAACCTGTATTGTGTGTAATAGGTCCTCCTTTGTGCCTTTCCATATCATTAAAATGTCGTCAATATAGCGTGCATAGAGGACCAGGTCCGTGCTAGCTGGGCAGGATTCCCCAAATATGTCCGCGCTAGCTGGGCAGGATTCCCAAAATATGTCCGCGCTAGCTGGGCAGGATTCCCAAAATATGTCCGCGCTAGCTGGGCAGGATTCCCAAAATCTAATATTATCTAATAGAAAGAATAATCCGAAAACATTGGCCACTCCTGAAAGACGATGAAATTATAGGAGAAAAACTTCCACCTAACCCCACATTTATTTACAGGAAAGCCAATAATCTCAAGAACATATTGTCCCCTAGTGTTCCCAAGACTCCGAAAACAACTAGCAAAGATGTCTTTGGTAGAAACCTAAGGGGTTTCTTTCCTTGTATAAACTGTAAAGCGTGTGAAAGGGGAATAAAAACACGAAACTTTATTTCACACAATTCTAAAGTGAAGTATGAAATTAAAGATACAATAAGATGCACAAGTAAGGGGGTCATCTATATGATGCAATGTAACTGTGGTCTACAATATGTAGGCCAGACCTCCAGACTTTTGAAAGACAGAATCAAAGAACACCTGTTAAAAATCAAGCATAAAAATGTAGACACACCACTATATTGGCATTTCACGCAGCAACATCAGGGAAGACAAAAAGATCTCAGCTACATAGGTATCCAATTGGTTACAGCCAATTGGAGAGGGGGGAACTATGAAAAGAAACTATTAACTGCTGAATCAAAATGGATTTTCAATTTAGATTGCCTTTACCCTAAGGGTCTTAATAACAAAGAAGATCTATCTCATCTTCTTAATTTAAGATTATAGCCGCTGTTATTATTCTATCCTATAGGTGTAGCTTAAATAGGTGCATGTATTTTCATACTAGCATAGATTAGGCACACCCCCACATAGAGTATATGTAGGCATTTGAAAGAGATAGGTCTTATTGTAATTGTGATTTCAAGTACTTCTGTTAATATAACCATGCACCCCCCCCCTCTTCACCTGCCACTTTGCATTACTATTACTGAAAGAGATAGGTCTTATTGTAATTGTGATTTCAAGTACTTCTGTTAATATAACCATGCACCCCCCTCTTCACCTGCCACTTTGCATTACTATTACTGATGGAGAGTTTCAAATATTGAAATATTTTAATATTCTAATTTTTATAAATTTTAATTATGTTTACAATCGATGTTCATTATCCTAATGTTTTTATCATGTTTATCATTCGAACAATTTAATTATATTTTAATTATGTTTACAATCGATGTTCATTATCCCAATGTTTTTATCATGTTTATCATTCCAATGTTTTTTAGCCCTGGGTCGTCTCCATATAGGAGGCTATATGACAATGTTTATCTTAATAGGTTTCTTGATATTTCTATATATCAAAAAAATATATGATTTTTTATGACATTCCAGAAGACATTCTATACGCTTTTCCTAAATAGATATCTCTATAGGGACAGTGAAATTATTGCTTACATTTTAGGACCCTTTTAGATTGTTATATTTTTTAAATAAGAATCTTCTATTTTATTTTATTGTATTCCTTAATAGTGTCATATCCACTATAATATTTATTACTTTGATGTCTTCCCTAAGTAGAATACATTTTTCATTCACTCGTCTTTTCTGTCAAAGAAGGGCCTAACAAGCAGCCTTACAATTTTCAAAAATAGCTAGTTACCTTAGGATAGATTAAGCCTATTTTCAGATCAGGCATGGTAAATCTAAATATATGACTGAAAATTGTTCTATTCATTCACTCTTATATTGGTTTCCATGGTGATAAATGACTGAACACACACTTCCGGTTTGCCGATTTTAGGCAAATATTATCTTTCAAATATTAATGAAACAAATAAAAATGAACATGTACTTTATTTGAAACATAGCATGAATTTACCATGAAACTAGGAACATATATACAAAAATAGAATAAACTCAATAGTACTTCCAGGTCATCAGGAACAGGAAGTAGAGGTTATATTTTTTTTACTTCCAGGTCAACAGGAAAAGGAAGTAGAGGTTATTTTTTTACTTCCAGGTCAACAGGAACAGGAAGTAGAGGTTATTTTTTGGCGCCAAAACAACACTGGCACTTATTGGCCAGTAATAGCTATAAAAGGAGCTACCATGCTAATCCATCTATAGTCTTGATAAAGGCCCAGTTCTTAGGGCCGAAACACGTTGACATATATGGTAAGCTTCTTTTCAATTACTGACTAAGTTTGAATAGCAGTTTTGCACTATGTTATATTTGTTTTATTACAGGTATATCTTTGAATGAATTGATCCCTGAGACATAGGATCCATTTCTGTATTTTTTCATCGTTTACACACAGGAATAACTTTTTAGGAGCATCTCTTCACATCTTGTATTCACATAAGGGTCACTTTATAAGTGTGCTATTCACTTTAACACATCCTAAATATTCATTTGCATTATTTTTTTACATTTTTTCCTTTTTCTTTTTTCATTTTTGTGTACACACATTTTTGATTATTCACGCCCACTTCATCACATCATCTTTTCAGGATTTTTTGGATATTCACAATAATTTTTGAAATTTGATTTGAAAACCACTACATTTTTCTTTTTTACACACTTCATCATTTCACCGTTTATCGAGGGATATATAAGGATAACTGTTTTAAAATAGAATCTTCATATTGGACATTCACTCTCTGGAAAGAATTTAAAGTTTGGGACCTACATATTTATGGACACCTACTCAGTAAATTGATGTTTTTATATTTATTTTTTATCCAACCATCAACAGCTGTTTTATTGTAATTTATTTTGTGATTAAGATTGTATATTGTTGTGGTTTTTAACCACAATTGTATTGTTTTTTATATAGATATATGCATATTTTATTGTTAATTTTAAGTGGATCCACTTTTGTATCTTGTTTGTCTATTTTAGCTATAAGTAGCTTATAAAATATTTTATATACCCCTATAGAATTTCAATATATTTTTTATTTAAATAATCTTGTCACTACTAGTGTCTTAGCCTTTTAGGAGGCGCTCTGTGTATTTATTTTTAGCACTTATTTCAGTTCTTTTGACAGACTTGCATTTTTGACAATCAGTGCTGACTCCACTGGAGTGAGCACAATGTTATCTATATGACACACATGAACTAGCACTGTCTAACTGTGAAAAACTGTTAAAATGCCAGAGATAAGAAGCAGACTTCAAGGATTTAGAAAATTAGCTTATGAGCTTACCTAGGTTTAGCTTTCAACAAAGAATACACAGAGAATAAAGCAAATTTGATGATACAAGTAAATTGGAAAGTTGCTTTAAATTCCATGCCCTATCTGAATCATGAAAGTTAAATTTTGACTAGGCTGTCCCTTTAAATTTAAGCGGACGCATTTACTTTAAAACTCGCAATATGCTCGCTACTACTGATGTGCACAAAGAGCCACAATAAACCCCTTTTCACGTGGGCACAACTGTTAGTATGCCACAGGTTATCTAGCCCTGTGACTTTTCAGTTTTTCCAAAATCGTGGGAAAAAAACACAGAAAGACTGGAATCAACCCCATAGTTTTCAGGAATTTATTTTGAATTCAAATTGTAGTGAATGCAGATGCAGCACATTTTTGAAAATATTAGAGCAACAATTAAGAAATCAACTTAACGTTTTTGCGGCTAAGCCTTTTTTAACCCCAGGTCTGGGTCTTTTTGAGCTTTTTTTGCTACCTCCTTTTAAACTTAAATTTCATTGAGTGACCCACTCAAATTATATATTGATTTTTTTCAGCAGGCCCAGCAGATTCGTAATATACCAGGAAAAACTGTAAAAACATTATATAATTTGTTCTTAGATTTTAGTAAATAATATTGAACATGACCCAGTGACCACTACTGTTACTGTGATCACCTTAATAAATTGTCATCAAGGGTAGCCACATGTGAAATAGGGGCCCTATGGGCTTTTGGGGGTTACAATATAGATTAGGTAGGTCCCATAGTATAGGACTTTTTTTTTTCTTGCAAGGTTACCACAGTAATCACCTGACTGTACAAACAAAATTAATATGTTTTTTGAGGGACTTTTTTAGGGGACTCTAGACAAGCAAATCCCCATGTGTTTTTTTTTTCACTTTATTTTTAAACATCTTCTTTGTATCACTGTTCAATCCAACATGTGATTCTCTTTCAAAGGAGGGGTCTTTGAGGTTTGTAGCTGCTAAGAGAGCTGCGATTGAGGGGTTTGAAGAACCTATCCCATCCAGCTCCCTTGCAGCTAGACTAAGCTTCCTGTTACTGCCTCCTTTGTGATGTCATGCGCATCAAAACGGTTAAATCAGACACACAACAAAGTTTTTTTAATATTGTGACACTTAGAAAAAATATAAGTATAGTAAGAAAATGAAAAATGACAATACTTTGAGCTCCATCAGCTTAATAGGACAGTAAAGTTTACATTAGTCGCATCAGGTAAAAAAATTAATGAAAGGGCAAGTACAGGAAAAAACCCTTCCAATGCTCCAGGTATATGAGGTTGAAAAACAATTACTTAAACATAGGCCTGGAGAAGAGAGGAGGAGTGTGCAACCGCACAAGCTCTCTCAAAGGTAACTGAAGCTTTCGCATAGGTCTACTTCTTATAAGTGGCGTCCGTAATCATTTCAAAATTAGTTTTGCAATACCATAAGAGTACAATAAAAAAATCTATTATGGACCTATATTGTAAATGTATTCTCTAGCATCAGTAATAACAATCAATGGACTGTAAAAAATGGCTGCCAAGGCAAACTAACAAAAAAAAATCTGGATTTATTTCTAGTGCTGACTTCATCTTCATCAGTTTAGAGAAGCAGCTAAAAAACTCACTTCAAAAGTCACAGTATAGTATCTTTCCAGGAGTCAATATTGCACATTTCATAGTGCACACTGCGGATTTAAAAGTATATGCTGAATAGATAAAAAATAATCACCTAGATTACGAGTTTTGCGATAAGCTGAAAAAGCAGCGTTAGCCGGGTCTAACGCTGCTTTTTCACTACCGCTGGTATTACGAGTCTTGCAGGTTTAGGGTCCCTGCACACTTTTTTGGCCTTACCGCAAAACGACTTACGTAAACTTCGTAAACCCTTTTTTTTATGGGACTTCCTGGGAGGTGAAAAAGTGAGCGGTAGACCCTACCCCGTCAAGAGTCCTAACGCATTTAAAAGTCAGTAGTTATGAGTTTTACACTACAACGCTGTAGCATAAAACTCCTAACTAAAGTGCTAAAAAGTACACTAACACCCATAAACTACCTTTTAACCCCTAAACCGAGGCCCCCCCCCCCCCGCATCGGAAAAACACTAAAATAAAATTTTTAACCCCTAATCTGCCGCTCCGGACATCGCCGCAACTATAATAAACATATTAACCCTAAACCGCCGCACTTCCGCCTCGCGAACACTAGTTAAATATTATTTACCCCTAATCTGCTGTCCCTAACATCGCTGCCACCTACCTACATTTATTAACCTCTTATCTGCTGCCCCCAACGTCGCCGCAACTATACTAAATGTATTAACCCCTAAACCTAAGTCTAACCCTAACATCCCCTAACTTAAATATAATTACAATAAATCTAAATAAAAATTACTATCATTACCTAAATAATTCCTATTTAAAACTAAATACTTACCTATAAAATAAACCCTAAGCTAGCTACAATATAACTAATAGTTACATTGTAGCTAGCTTAGGGTTTATTTTTATTTTACAGGCAAGTTTGTATTTATTTTAACTAGGTACAATAGTTATTAAAGAGTTATTAACTATTTATTAACTACCTAGCTAAAATAAACACAAAAGTACCTGTAAAATAAAACCTAACCTAAGTTACAATAAAACCTAACACTACACTATAATTAAATAAATTAACTAAATTAAAAACAATTAAATACATTAAATAAAATTAGCTAAAGTACAAAAAAAACAAAATAAATTACAGAAAATAATAAACAAATTACAAGATATTTAAACTAATTACACCTAATCTAATAGCCCTATCAAAATAAAAAAGCCCCCTCAAAATAAAAAAAAACCCCTAGCCTAAACTAAACTATCAATAGCCCTTAAACCTTTTGCGGGGCATTGCCCCAAAGTAATCAGCTCTTTTACCTGTAAAAAAAATACAAATAACCCCCCCAACAGTAAAACCCACCACCCACACAACCAACCCCCCAAATAAAATACTATCTAAAAAAACCTAAGCTCCCCATTGCCCTGAAAAGGGCATTTGGATGGGCATTGCCCTTAAAAGGGCAGTTAGCTCTTTTGCAGGCCCAAACCCTAACCTAAAAATAAAACACAAGTAATACTCCATTAAAAAAACCTAACACTAACCCCCTGAAGATCGACTTACTGTTCTGAAGACCGGACATCCATCCTCAAGGAAGCGGCAGAAGTCTTCATCTAACTGGGCCGAAGTCCTCAACGAAGCCGGGAGAAGTCTTCATCCAAGCCGGGCGAAGTGGTCCTCCAGACGGGCAGAAGTCTTCATCCAGACGGCATTTCTATCTTCATCCATCCGACGCGGAGTGGCTCCATCTTCAAGACTTCCAACGCGGAGCATCCTCTTCAAACAAAGTCTTCTTACTGAATGACGGTTCCTTTAAGTGACGTCATCCAAGATAATCCCTTAGATTCCTATTGGCTGATAGAATTCTAAAAGCCAATCAAAATTAAGGTAGAAAAAATCCTATTGGCTGATGCAATCAGCCAATAGGATTGAAGTTCAATCCTATTGGCTGATCCAATCAGCCAATAGGATTAAGCTTGCATTCTATTGGCTAATTGGAACAGCCAATAGAATGCAAGCTCAATCCTATTGGCTGATTGCATCAGCCAATAGGATTTTTTCTACCCTAATTCCAATTGGCTGATAGAATTATTTCAGCCAATCGTAATCTAAGGGACGCCATCTTGGATGATGTCACTTAAAGGAACCATCATTCAGTAAGAAGACTTCGTTTGAAGAGGATGCTCCCCGTCAGATGTCTTGAAGATGGACCCGCTCCGTGTCGGATGGATGAAGATAGAAGATGCCGTCTGGATGAAGACTTTTGCCCGTCTGGAGGACCACTTCGCCCGGCTTGGATGAAGACTTCTCCCGGATTCGTTGAGGACTTCAGCCCGTTTGGATGGAGACTTCTGCCGCTTCCTTGAGGATGGATGTCCGGTCTTCAGAACAGTAAGTCGATCTTCAGGGGGTTAGTGTTTGTTTTTTTTAAGGGTGTATTGGGTGGGTTTTATTTTTAGGTTAGGGTTTGGGCCTGCAAGAGAGCTAAGGGCAATGCCCATCCAAATGCCCTTTTCAGGGCAATGGGGAGCTTAGGTTTTTTTAGATTGTATTTTATTTGGGGGGTTGGTTGTGTGGGTGGTAGGTTTTACTGTTGGGGGGGCTATTAGATTAGGTGTAATTAGTTTAAATATCTTGTAATTTGTTTATTATTTTCTGTAATTTAGTGTTTGTTTTTTTGTACTTTAGCTAATTTTATTTAATTTATTTAATTGTTTTTAATTTAGTTAATTTATTTAATTATAGTGTAGTGTTAAGTGTAATTGTAACTTAGGTTAGGTTTTATTTTACAGGTACTTTTGTATTTATTTTAGCTAGGTAGTTATTAAATAGTTAATAACTATTTAATAACTATTCTACCTAGTTAAAATAAATACAAACTTGCCTGTAAAATAAAAATAAACCCTAAGCTAGCTACAATGTAACTATTATTTATATTGTAGCTATCTTAGGGTTTATAGCTAAATATTTAGTTTTCAATAGGAATAATTTAGTTAATTATAGTAGGTTTTATTTAGATTTATTGTAATTATATTTAAGTTAGGGGGTGTTAGGGTTAGACTTAGGTTTAGGGGTAGGATAACATTTAGTATAGTGGCGGCGACATAGGGGGCGGCAGATTAGGGGTTAATAAATGTAGGTAGGTGGCGGCGATGTTAGGGATGGCAGATTAGGGGTTAATAATATTTAACTAATGTTTGTAAGGCGAGAGTGCTGCGGTTTAGGGGTTAATACGTTTATTATTGTGGCGGCGACGTTGGGGGCAGCAGATTAGGGGTTAATAAGTGTAGGTAGGTTGCGGCAACATTGTGGGCGGCAGATTAGGGGTTAATAAATATAATGTAGGTGTTGGCGATGTTGGGAGCCGCAGATTAGGGGTTAATAAGTGTAAGATTAGGGGTGTTTAGACTCGGGGTTCATGTTAGGTTGTTAGGTGTAGACATAAATTTTATTTCCCCATAGGAATCAATTGGGCTGCATTACTGAGTTTTACGCTGCTTTTTTGCAGGTGTTAGACTTTTTCTCAGCCGACTCTCCCCGTTGATTCTCGCTGAATGTTAGTCATTATAAGATTATTTACTTTCTCTTTCTTTATATATCTTTAATGATACCTTTCTAAGGGCTCACTTCCATTGAACCATTAAAAATGGAGTAGTAAGCTACCGAAGTAGCCGTCAGCTAAAAGTAATTTATGGCTCCATTTTAGTACCAGGTTTCCATTGAAAAGGTTTCTGCTTTGCGTGCGGTTGCACTTTTTGTGTAGGTGTAAGTTAGCGCTGTGTTAATGCTTCCACCTGATGCTGGGTGGAATCAGGTAGGGTTCAGGGGGTGGGAAGTGTCAGATGGGAGGGTAAAAAAAATCTACTCTAAAAATTGCCCTGAGAAGGGCATTTGTCGGGCATTTCCTGAAATAATCACTGTTTTTTTTTTCTCAAACATAAAGAAAAAAACTATCTGTAAAATCATAATCTAAAAACCCTATCCCTATCCTGCAGGTGTTAGACTTTTTCTCAGCCGGCTCTCCCCGTTGATTCCTATGGGGAAATTGTGCACAAGCACGTACGACCAGCTCACCGCTGACTTAAGCAGCGCTGGTATTGGAGTGCGGTAAAGAGCAAAATTTTGCTCAACACTCATTTCTTGTTTTTTAACGCCGGGTTTGTAAAAACCCGTAATACCAGTACTGCATGTAAGTGAGCAGTGAGAGAAAACTGCTCGTTAGTACCGCATAGCCTCTAATGCACAACTCGTAATCTTAGCGAATGTTAGTCATTCTAAGATTATTTACTTTCTCTTTCTTTATATATCTTTAATGATACCTTTCTAAGGGCTCGCTTCCATTGAACCGTTAAAAATGTAAGTAAGTTACAGTAGTAGTAGTAGTAAGCTACCGAAGTAGCCGTCAGCTAAAAGTAATTTATGGCTCCATTTTAGTACCAGGTTTCCATTGAAAAGGTTTCTGCTTTGCGTGCGGTTGCACTTTTCGTGTAGGTGTAAGTTAGCGCTGTGTTAATGCTTCCACCCGATGCTGGATTTATAAAACATTATTAGCTAATGAGGGGTGGTCTACAACACTACAGAATATAAATAAAAAATAATAAAAATAAAATTAAAAAAATTATTAAAAAAAACAAACAAAAAAGTTTTATAGGTACTGCCAGACAGCTGCCAGTACCTAAGATGGTGGATATATTTAGAGAGGGGAGGGCTAGAGAGCTGTTTGGGAGAGATCAGGGAGGTTGGAGGGTAAGGAGTTATCCTACCCTGCAGAAAAAAATAAAATAAAAATTAATTAAAAAAATGTCTTAATTTTTTTATATTAGCAGACTGTCTGCCAGTGCTTAAGATGGGGGTGGGGTGGGGGAGAGAAGAGATCTCTTTGGGAGGGATCAGGTAGGGTTCAGGGGGTGGGAAGTGTCGGTTGGGAGGGTAAAAAAAATCTACTCTAAAAATTGCCCTGAGAAGGGCATTTGTCGGGCATTTTCTGAAATAATCACTGCTTTTTTTTCTCAAATATAAAGAAAAAACTATCTGTAAAATCATAATCTAAAAACCCTATCCTGAAAAAAAATCTAAATTAAAAAAACTATCCTAAAAAAATGTTCCATCACATTGATATTGCGTCTAAAAACTGTTCCCCATGCTCCCACATGCAATAAATAATCATAGAATACTGTTAATAGCATGTCCTAGTACCCCTCATATAAAGTAATAACTGTCGTTGCTACCTGGGAACTGCTTTGGTGCTTGACATTTGAACGGTTTAGGTATGATGGCTGGCCCATTGATAATGATAGTAACATGTCAGTTGCTGTGCTTACTCATAATCAAAAGTGGGTCACATATAGTCAGATTTTTTTCCTGGATTACAATTTATTTGTAAATCTAAAACCTGGTATTACAACAACAAAATTGTTCTCTTCTATTAGTTAAAAATACACGATTAATCCCGAAGATAATTTTACAGCTATCATAGACATTCTTAAAATCTGTTGACAATTTTTTTCCCCCCATAATAAATACCTAGCAGTTTCAAAGGGATTTTATTTGGCTTGTATAAGAAAATACATAGTAAAGGATTCCATGGATCAGTTGACAAAATAAGCATTAGCACACAAAGGTGCAAATTGAATTAATAAAATAATTCACATGCTTTTTAGTTTTTGCAGTTTCTCTGTATTTTTTGGAGTGAAACTTTTGTAAACTCAGCTCAAAACATAATTTACATAGTTCATTTCCACATTGCTAAAAAAACGTAGCCGAATTATGAAGGCTAGTCAGCAAGCACGATAAAACGAAATAAAATTACAATGTGAAACCTGGACGTGGGTGACAATATGTTAACATTACAGCCCCTGCAGCCTCTTGGGGACTTTTTATGGCACCTAAAAGCCAGTTGTAGCAGCAATAAATCATAAAGCTGTTAGGCCTTTTGACGTTTTCTGTGTATTTGATTTCCTTCCAGCTTGGTACTTTTGTGCTGAAACTTCCACTCATATGACTATTCTTCAAAACAAAATGAAGCTACTTAGAATCAAAAAAGTTGAGAAGTATATGTGTTGTGTGTATTATATCTATTGATTTATGTAATGTGTGTCCTAATCACCCACCAGCTAGTACCTGTACATTGTCCCTTTTTTTAAAGATGTCATAGAAAACATTCTTAAGAACTACATTAAAATAAGCTGAAAACATTGACACATGACCACCATCATACAGCATACTAAGTACAAACAATCTATCATCTATTTATCTATTTGTCTATGAAAAAAATAATAGAAAAGTAATTATAAACTAAAAAATAATAACAGACTATTATTTTGTTTTTTAACGTGTGGTTGATTTAGCTCTGCATAAAATTTACAGCTGAATAGTGGGGTCTCTTACCAGCTGAATTAGCTTATTGACCTCAGTTCATAGACCCTTGTGGGGTAGCAGTGGGGCCTTGTTGTAAAGGCATTAAATGAGCATCCCTTCATCTAGCTACTCCATAATTTAATCCCTGCCATCAATTGACAAAGAGATATGATTCAGAAAGAACATAAATTTTACACATTTCCAATTTACTTCTATTATCAATTTTGCTCCGTTGTCTTGCTTAAAAAGCATACCTAGGTAGGTGCAGGATCAGCACTACACAGCTGGGAGCTAGCTGGTGATTAATGACTGTATATATATCCACCTGGTTCACCTGATGTTCAGCTATATCCCAGTGGTGCATTGCTGCTCCTTCAACAAGAGAATGAAGCAAATCTGATAATAGTACTAAACTGTAAAGTAGAAAATTGCTGTATCTGAATCGTGAAAGGAAAATTTTAGGTGTAATCTCCCTTTAATATCTAGAGTTGCATGAGGTGCCCATTACACAATATCTCACACATCAAACAAAAAGACTAGCAATGTGGAAAAACAATAATTTCAACCATAACGCTCCAGAAATTGTTTTGCAATGTGGTTTATGTAAATGTTTGTAATTGTAAAATATTTGCTTGTCTATATGTTATGTAGTTTTACTGGGTAGAACAAAGCTTTTTCTGGCTCTTTCAGGGTGTTCTAGAGTCAAGATTTTTCACGTCAATCAGCATGTGTGAAGTATCTTGTCTCTTTATGAATTTCACAATTTTAGTTGCAAAGCTGACGCAAATGTTTTCTACAGTATGTTAGTTTAAAGTACGAGTTTTATTAAATCTAGCCCAATGTGACTATGCTGTTTAACTGGTTGCGAGCATCCAGCAGACTAAACCACTAGCATCCAATTATCTACATGAAACATGTTTATTTACAGAAATTAGAAGCTGACTTCAGAACAGTAATGTTAAACACATTTTTTGTACCAATGCATGCCAAGTAAGCTTAGGAAATGGCATGTCAGACTAGAATTAAAAGTACTCTAGAAGAACTAAGAATAAGATAAGAAATGGTGGTGTGAGAAAGAGAGGACTAAGGGGTCGATTACAATACTTTCTAAAAGTTTATCTAATGTTTTTGTATAAAAAGTTTATAAAGGATTGTGATGGACCGTGAATATGTGAAATAGCAATTATATATTGGTAGAAACAGATTATATGCTTAAAGTTAGAAGATTAGTGATTGTAAAGTTCTTTATAATTATACTATAGTCTATTCCCCACTATTTGTTAGAGACCTTCCATGACTGGGAAGTGTAGACTGCCTGAGAGAGATATGTTGGCGGTGCTGTGTTTATAGTTGTGGGCAGATCATGGGCAGGTTTGGGCAGTTCCTGATTTCCCTTTTAAAAATGGGACATTTTACCCTGAAGACAAAGTAAGAAGAAAGATAGTGGAGCAGACATCCCCTATATAAAAGGGATACCTCATATTCAAAATTCAGTGTGTGGCTAGTGACCGCATAAATAGGATCGTTGTTGAAGATCTAAATATGGATGAAGACCACCACAATGAAGATATGAAGATGGAGCGCTGCCGCCCGGATTTATCTTTGGTGAGTACCAGCCTAGTGTTTGGCTCTTTTTTTTTTTTAGATTAAGGTTCTTCTTCTTTTTTTTTTTTAAAATAATTTTTATTGAGGTTAAAGTCACAATACAGCACCACTGTGATATAACAAAATATGCATAAATACAGAAAAAAAACCCACAATATGCACATTATTAAACATATAGTCATTTCTGTTTCATCACAGAATAATCCAACCAAATAAGAAAATAAACTTAACCTCACTTTTTCAATTTTAGAACAACATAAAACATAAAAGTATTGACATATGACAGTGGACAAATGTACAATCTAAATTATTGAGAACTATGCAAACATTATTATCCATCATCAAACTGAATATTCTATACGTCAGCATACAAAATATCTCTTTCTTTCTTTTTTTCCTTCCCCTTCCCTCCCTCCCCTTTATATCAGATTTTTTTTCACATAGATCAAACCATAAAACAAAAGAAGAAAACAAAACAGCTATAAAAATATTATACATTAATAATTGTTGGAGACGCAGCTCCTACAACCTCAAGAACCACAAGACTGTACATAGAATTTTATCCATCTTGAAGAAAGAGAAAAGAGAAAAAAAAGAAAAAAAAAAAACACTCCTCTCTCTCAACCCCCCCCCATCCCCGCGGCGTCCCCACCCGTTACAACCCACCAAGTCACTCTAACCAGCTATGCGGAAAGACATTTAGTAACGTCAATTCCGCAAAACTCACTGATGATAGGAAAGGGGAGAGAATCAATTTTTGCAGCGAGGTAGGATAAGATAATATAACAGGTGACCATTTCCATAAAAAATTCTGGATTCTTTTCTCTGAAGCATCATATAAATGATATGATTCAAATACTATTTGGTCTTGCAATATTTTAAAAATCATAGATAACCCACCGCTATTCTTAGCTTTCCAATTTTTCAGTATATAATGTCTAACTGCCAATATAATTGTATTTAAACTATTTATAGTATTACAATTGATAGCTTCATTCAGAGGACAAAGGAAAATAATATCTATCGCAGATAGAGCTATTGTTACTTTATATGATTTATTGAACCAAAAAATAATTTTCAACCAAAGTTGTCTAACCTTGGGGCATAACCAAAACATATGAAGTAAATCTGCCCTGCCATGTGCACACCGCGGACACCGAATAACACCAGAAGGGTAAAACTTGGATAATTTCCAAGGTGAAAGATAGAAATTATTAATCATTTTCATATGAGATTCTTTCCAGGATATTGGAACTTTACAGTTGGACATAGACTTAAAACTCTGATCAATTGTTTCATGTTCCACTGATAAAGTTACCGAACACCAAGTTTTACATAGATTATCCTTAATGGCCTGGCTCTGTTTATTGAGCATGATATCATACAGTAGAGAAATTGACGCATCACCTGCAATAAATTTTTGTATGCATAATTTAATATCCTGCCAGACCGTTTTAAGGGGGACACGCCACCTCTGCGCCATAATGAAGTGTCGGATTTGAAAATAAGCAAATAAACCAGACCTAGGGATCCCATATTTACTGAAAATATCTTCTACTGATAATATTTGATGGTTTTCATCCAGTATTTGTTTAACAAATTGCAAACCTTTTCCAGCCCAATCTTTAAATATTTTTTGGTATAACCCTGGAAGAAAGCTTGGATTACCTACAATGGGTAGAAAATCAGAGCAGGAGAAATCCAAATCTAACACTGTACAGAATTTATGCCACGCTTGTACAACATTTTTAATAGAGATGAGGCAACTAATATTCTGCGGCAACTTCTGTATTGAAGAATGTAAAATTGCTTTTAATGAGAACGGGGCAATTAAAAAAGTTTCAATCTCCTTGGATGATACTAAATTGGATCCTGCAAGCCAATCTATCGCTATTTTGACAAGCACAACTAAATTATAGAATTTAAGATTGGGCAATGCTAATCCCGCTATGTCCACCTTTTGCATTAGTTTACCTAATGCAATTCGGGCCTTTTTGTTATTCCAGATGAATTTAGAGAATGACGCATTAATTGATTTCAAATCCTTATTCAAGATAAATAAAGGGAGATTCTGCAATGGGTATAGCAGCCGGGGGAAAATAATAGATTTAATTAAATTAACACGGGCTGTCAAAGACAAAGGAAATGCTACCCACAAATGTAGATCAGAATTAATTTTCCGAAACAATGACTCAAAGTTGGCTTTATACCACCGGCTGGGATCTCTATGTAAGACTAACCCTAAATATTTAATCGCATCAACTTGCTTAAATGGGATATTTGGTACTACTGTCTGAGTATTATTTAAAAACATTAATTCACTCTTTTCCAGATTTATCTTGTACCCTGAGAAGGAACTAAAAATCTCCAAAATTTGAAGGACCGTTGGTATAGAATACTGTATATTAGCCAAAAATACTAACACATCGTCTGCATATAATAGCGTTTTAAGAGACTGTGTACCAACTGGGACTCCAGATAAAACATCTCTAAAACGGATTGCAAGGGGTTCCAATGCTATGTTAAACAGTAGCGGGGACAGGGGACACCCCTGTCTAGTCCCTCTTTGCAAAGTTATTTTAGGAGATATCATCCCATTAACCAAAATAAAAGATATAGGGTTATGATATAATCTACTGATAAATTGTACAAATTCCCCCTTAAATCCAAATTGGTCTAATGCTCGAAATAAATATTCCCACACAATTGAGTCAAACGCTTTAACAGCATCTAGCGAAAGAATAGCAACATCCTGCCATAAAGGTTCCTGCTTATCCTTATCTATATTCCAAGCATAATCTAAAATATTAACCAGTTCATGAATATTTTTGGCTGGATTCCGGCCTACCATAAACCCAGTTTGATCTGGATGAATAATTTTGTGCAAACAGTAAGATATTCTGGATGCAATAATAGACATTAATATTTTATAATCTATATTTAAGACTGAAATTGGCCTATATGAGGCAGGATCTTCCGCATTTTTGTCTTTTTTAAGGATAAGCGAGATGTTTGCTGCACAGAAATAACTTGAAATAGGACTCTGTGAACAAAAATAAAAATTAAAAAGATTTTCTAATATCGAAAGTATATCACCGTTTAAGCATCTATAAAACTCTGCAGGAAATCCATCCGGCCCTGCTGCTTTATTCAACTTTAGATTATCTATTGCTTTTTTAATTTCCTCCATGGAAATTGGGGCATTGATCAAAATTAAGTCATCACTGGATATTTTAGGTACTTTTATCATATTCCAAAACATATCTTGCTTCCTGTTATCTATTTCAATTCTCGTGTAGAGTTGTTGATAATAGGTATAAAAAGTTTCAACAATTCCTGTGGTTTCAGTAAGTCTACCTTTATCTGTCTGCATAGCTAAAATAAGATTCTTTTTTTTCCTTGCTTTTGTCAGTTTGGACAGATATTTTGCAGAGCAACCATGCACCCCTCTAAAATAAAGATTAATCTTTGTTTCCTCCTCTACCAATTTTTGTTTTAGAAAAAGATCTCTTTCTTTTCTGTGATCTCTATATTTTCCCCAATTGGCTAATGTCGGATTCGAATAATATCTTCTATATGAATTCTTAACTTGATTTGTAATTTGATTTTCTCGTGCTCTATTCTTTTTCTTTCCTATACTCACATAGGACTGAATCTCCCCCCGTAAAACCGCTTTAAATGCTTCCCACATAATTTCTGGTTCAAAGAGGTAATTTAAATTTTCACTATAGCACCGCTGCCATGAAGTTTTTACAAAATTAACAAATTTCAAATTAGTATATAAATGACGAGGAAAAATAAATCTTGGTACTTTACCCTTTTCTTTATTACCTGAGGGAAATATCAAAGAGACAATAGCATGGTCTGAGACACAAAAGTCCCCCATTTTACTTTCTAGATCCTGCAGCGCTAATGTTTCCGAAATTAAAAAGAGATCAATTCTAGAGAAGGTGCAGTATGTTTTGGATTCACATGAAAACGCGACTAAATCAGGATTTTTGTACCGCCAAGCATCCACTAATTTCAACTTTGAGCAAAATTGTCTTAAATATTTAGCATTTTTATTATAACGAGAATTGTTTTTTTTTTTAAATCTATTTAGCTCTGGACACAAAGTTGCATTGAAATCCCCTCCTAGTATCAAGTTCTCAGATACCAACGGGAATAACTTTAATTTTATTCCTTCCCAGAAAGCGGTCGAAAACTCATTTGGAGCATAAATATTACAGACAATCAATTTTATATTTTTCAATTGTATCTGGAGAAGAATAAACCTGGCTGCTGGGTCTATTTCCACCTTGATTAGTTTATAATCTAATTCTTTATGAAAAAGAATAGCGACCCCACACTTTCTATATAACCCTGATGTGGAAACAACCTCACCCACCCATTTTATTTTATTTTGCTGCTTCTTGTTCATTTAGATGTGTCTCCTGTAGGAGAACCACGTCAGGTTTATAGCTAGCTAATGTTTTAATGACCAGTTTCCGCTTGATGGGGGAGGTAATCCCCCCCACGTTCCAAGAGAGAATTTTAAGTCCTTCACTCATCTAATAAGTACACATATATTATGACCCCGGGGGAGGGCAGGGAGGGACACCCGCCGGGGGTGGAAAGGGAGAAGGGCAAAGGAGAGAGAGGTAGAGAGGAGAGAAGAAAAAAAAAAAAAAAAAAACACACACATAAAAATGGAAAACTAGCAACTTCATTATTTCTGTTTAGCATAAAGTACCTAAATAGTAAACACCTCATCCATGTACGTCTTCTACTGATTACCCAGACTCTAAGTATTTTTTTACTTCATCCACCTTATCAAAGACATACCTAGCACCTTTATCATCTACAATTATACCATATGAGCTTTTATCCCCTTATTTATCAGTTGTGTACAATATGGGGCCATTAATTTTCTCTTTGAAGAAGTTTCAAATGAAAAATCCTGAAATAATAAAATCCTACTCTTTCCAAAGATAGGAGGGTCATTTTTTTTAAATAACTTCAACATTTCGATCTTATCTTGGAATTTTAGTAGTTTGAAGACACAAATTCGATTTTTTGAAACCCCATCCCGGGAGGAATTCTTTGGGCCCACTCTATGAGCTCTCTCTATTACTAATGGTAATGCTTGTGGTGACATCCCTAATGCTTGTGGTAATGTGACTGCAGTAAATTTCATTAGGTCCTCAAACTCTGGAATTTCTGGCAAACCTACTATCCTGATATTATTACGCCTGGAGCGATCCTCAAGATCCTCCAGGCGTATCTGCATATTTTTAATTTTAGTTTCTTGTTTCTGTATTAGGTCTTGATGTATATGAGTTACGTCTTCTACATCAGAGATTCTGGTCTCTGCCTCTGTTAATCTGGCCGCAAATTGTCTAACTTCAGAAGATAGCGTGACTAATTCGGAAGAAATGGTCCCTAGTTCTTTCTTTATCCCTTCAAATTGTGGGGAAAATATCTCTGTCAACTGTGAAATAAGCATTTGTGAATCAAACTGCATTTTATTAACTTCTATTACGCTATCTAAACTGGTATCCATCATTTTACTTTTTTTATCCTTTGTTTTTACATGCATTTTGGGTGAATTGGATTTCACCTGGGTGATAAATTTTTCCATTAAGGATAGTGCAAAAAAAAAAATTAAAAAAAAATCAAGTGTACATTATCAAGTAAAAAACAAATAGCAAAAAGCAAAAAAAAATAAATGAGTAAATAAATCGTGAACAGCAAGTAGATCTGTGTGTACCCCCCCCTTTTTTTTTCTTTCTTTTTTTTTTTTTTATGATTCAAATTGTGTTACTTCTAATAGTGTTTCTAGTGAATACGTGCCTGTACTAATTCAATTACTTCAACCAGTTATGTTAGATACAGCATTGCCGTTGGGCTCATCTTTTAACCTTATTATATCAAAACACAAGAAATCATGCACTTTTGTTATGCAAACAACTTAGTCCCTATGAAATACTTATTAGTTAAGTTAGCTTCAACTTATTTGGAGAATATTTGAGATCTTAATCTCCAGACAGTACCTTTCAGGTTTATATGTCTTAACATACATATAACCACATTTAACATAATAAGATAGCAGAAATACTAATCAATTGGCAGTGATTTAAGTAGCTTCCATTAATATAGTAATATTAAGCATAATTTGTTTTTAAAAAGAAGACAAGATAAGTAATGATACAGAGCTTAAAGAGGCTAAATATCCCCCCAAACTGTATCTTAGCCCAACAATTGCCCTATGATATATTATTGCCTTATATGATGTTTATACATATCCCAAATAGGGTCATTAACCCTTGCTTCTAATAACCAAAGTTCAGGGACTTGATTTTCCGTGGTAGCTTACTCTTTTTCCATGGCAATATATGCCTGATATCCAAAAAGTTACCTTCAGAGACAATATAGCAGTAAGCCCAAACGGTTTGTCACTTTATAGATCAATTATCCAGAATGGTGATACCAGCACTTAGATAAAATGGCACGGCGGCCTTTCCTCTGTTCACTGATTATAACAATGTCACCATCAAGCCAGCCGAAATAAGCAAAAAGAGAAAAAAACCTACAAATACTGGCAGCTTCTATGGATTCTTATAAGCCTAATTTAACAAGAGACTTATACGGCTGCTCTCCTCTGCGCCCACGAAGGATCCTCTGTAGCTCTGTAATACTTTTGCCTGCGTGGAGAGCGTGGTGTCGGCGTCTTCACACACCTCACTCCTCTATTGGCTCTTCAAGAGGGCTCGGCCTCGAAACGGCTTCCTGATTGGTCGCCTTCTCTGCTGCACCCCCGATAGTACCCGGTGAATATCCAAGAGGGTCGAGGGGTGTCCGTCACACAATGCCCTAGGAGGTAGAACTACCCCACAGCGGGCACACTTGCTTTGCCTTGACTATCCCACCGGTCCACTCCCGACAGCCTGCGTGCCTCCGGCGTTCCACTCCAACAGCTATAGCATTGCCAGCTGGGTCTTTGCCTTTTTACAAGGTGAGTAAGTATCAGCCTTAGACCATGGATACTTATACGCTATGTCTTTACTTTTCTCAGCACTATGAAGTTGCGGCTCAGACTAGGAGCCGATCATAAGTCACTTGGGGGTTTCCTGCCGGGGCCAAGATGGATTTGCCCCTCTCCCTAGGGTGCTTCTCACACCAACAGCGGGAAAAAACTGGCAACGGGAAGATGATACCTGTGCAGTCCACACTTGGGAACAGCACGCCACACTCTGTACAGGCCCTCCTACCGGAACTCACCCCCCGTTACTTCTCAGGTTCTTCTTCTTCTTATTATTATTTTTTATGGGCAGCAAAAGAGGTAAATGTTTAATGGTAGTAGTGTTTTTTTTTCATAAAAAGAGCTGATAAACTTAGGGCAATGCTCTACAAAAGAAACTTTTAAGGGCTATATTTGTAGTTTAGTGTTAGAAAAGATTTTTTTATTTTGGGGTGGTTTTTTTTTACTGGAGTTTTAAAATAGGCAACCCTTTTGTTTGTTATTTTTTGTAATGTAATTTTTTTATTTTTTTGTAATGTCAGTTTTTTTTAAGTAATGTTATATTTTTTAAAGCAATGGTAGGATTTTTTTTTAAGGTAAGTTTATTTTTTTTAGTTTTCGGGTAAGCTTTTATTTTTTTTAAAGGTAGTTTTTTTGTAAAGGTAAGGTTAGTCTATTATGAGTTAACTTAGAGGGTGTTAGGCTAGGGTGTTTAGATGTTAGTGGATTACTTTGCTGTGGGTGGGTGTGGTGGTTTAGGGGTTAATAGTGTAGACGGGTAGTTTGCAATGTGGGGGTGGTGGTTTAGGGGTTAATAGTGTAGGTTACTTTGCAATGTGTAGAATTGGAGGTTTAGGTGTTAATAGTGCAGAAGCGATGACCATTTACTTTCAACTTGTAAAATGTGCGCTACCAACTAGCGCAAAGAGCAAAAGTAGACCAGTCCACTCATAATCGAGTCCTTAATGCGCATGGGTTGTGCATGTATTAGAATTGTATTAGAAGATGCGTGTTAACTTTAGAACTTCAAATATTGCAAAGGTCCTAAAAATTTCGCAGAATTCTATGGAGTGTGCAGAGGCATAACTAGAAACCACAGGGCCCAGGTACAAGAATCTAAGAAGGGGCCCCCCACTGCCCCTCCCCCTCCAAAAAAATGTGAATTTAATACATATCATTTTTAATTTTTTTTTACATTTAACACAGAAAAAAATGTGAATCAGATTACATGTCTGCAAAAGGAGGTACCCTGTGCCCACAGTCTGTGAGATGGTCTGACCCCCTATTACTGTATATATATATAGTGACACTATTTAACCCCCCAGTACTGTATATAGTAAGTTAGTGACACAGTCTATAATCTGCCTGTGAGATGACTGGCCTGACCCTACCCGCCCTGTACTTTATAAAGTGACCACAGTAGTCAGTGACATGGTCCACCCCCCATACTGTATATAGTGGTACTGTATAGTGACACTGTTTACCCCCTGCCCCCCCATGCTGTAGTAACAAGGTCTGTAATTTGCTGGTTCCACAAACACATACATGTATAAATACACACACAGTCACATACATACACACACACACACACCATACACACACACATATACACCAATGTAAAACAGAAACACTAACCCCTGTAGTCATGTCACACTCACGTGATATCAGTGCAGGCAGTGGTAGGTTAACATTTTTTATTAAAATATATATATATATATATATATATATATATATATATATATATATATATATATATAAAATATATAAAAAAAAATATATAATTTTTTTTTTTAACCTGGGCCCCCACCCTCAGGGGCCCAGTCGCACCTGCGACCTCTGCAACCCCTGTAGTTTCGCCCCTGGGAGTGTGTTATAAAAAAAACGGACACTTATCACTCACACACTATCCTAACACTGTGTTAGACCAAGTGCTTTCAAACCCAATGTGAGCTATTCATATTTCCCATTCCAATGTTCTTTACATATAAGAAAATGTTCTTTTTATTTTTAAATATTTATTATGTATCTGATTATTTAAAAAAAAAAAAATATATATATATATATATATCTTTTGTTAAAAAAATACACAAAAATACTCTTGTCTCATGGATATCAAACAATTGCAAACACAACACAGTTTTATCTAAAACAAAATAAATCTTTATTATATATATATATATGTGGCAAAATTATTGGCACCCCTATGAATTGTATGTATATGGAGTATATTCCCATTCGTCTAGAATTAGAGTTTTGCGGCCAAAGGGGTGCGTTAGCTATGCGTCTTTTTTTTTCTAGCGCTGCTTCTAAATAACGCTGAAATTGAGCGTTCTCTGAGGGGCTGCGTTAGGCTCCAAAAAGGGAGCGCTGAGCCGAATACCGCCACTTCAACCCTCAATACCAGCGTTGCTTACGGTAGCGGCTAGCTGGAAAAACGTGCTCGTGCACGATTCCCCCATAGGAAACAATGGGGCAGTTTGGGCTGGAAAAAAACCTAACAACTGCAAAAAAAGCAGCGTTCAGCTCCTTACGCAGCCCCATTGTTTTCTATGGGGAAACAGTTTCTAAGTCTACACCTAACACCCTAACATGAACCCAGAGTCTAAACACCCCTAACCTTACACTTATTAACCCCTAATCTGCTGCCCCCATTATCGCTGACACCTGCATTACACAATTAACCCCTAATCTGCCGCTCCGTACACCGCCGCAACCTACATTATCCCTATGTACCCCTAATCTGCTGTCCCTAACATCGCCGACCCCTATATTATATTTGTTAACCCCCTAATCTGCCCCCTCAACGTCGCCGCTACCTTACCTACTTTTATTAACCCCTAATCTGCCGACCGGACCTCGCCGCTACTCTAATAAATGTATTAACCCCTAAAGCTAAGTCTAACCCTAACACCCCCCTAAATTAAATATAATTTTAATCTAACGAAATAAATTAAATCTTATTAACTAAAGTATTCCTATTTAAAACTAAATACTTACCTGTAAAATAAACCCTAATATAGCTACAATATAAGGAATAATTATATTGTAGCAATTTTAGGATTTATATTTATTTTACAGGCAACTTTGTATTTATTTTAACTAGGTACAATAGCTATTAAATAGTTATTTACTATTTAATAGCTACCTAGTTAAAATAATTACAAAATTACCTGTAAAATAAATCCTAACCTAAATTACAATTAAACCTAACACTAAACTATAATTAAATAAATTAAATAAATTACCTACAATTACCTAAAATTAAATAAACTAAACTAAATTACAAAAAAAAAAAAACCACTAAATTACAAAAAATAAAAAAAGATTACAAGAATTTTAATCTAATTACACCTACTCTAAGCCCCCTAATAAAATAACAAAGCCTCCCAAAATAAAAAAAATCCCTACCCTATTCTAAATTAAAACGTTAACAGCTCTATTACCAGCCCTTAAAAGGGCTTTTTGCGGGGCATGCCCCAAAGTAATCAGCTCTTTTGCCTGTAAAAAAAAACACAATACCACCCCCCAACATTAAAAATCACCACCCACATACCCCTACTCTAACCCAAACCCCCCTTAAATAAACCTAACACTACCCCCCTGAAGATCTCCCTACCTTGAGTCGTCTTCACCCAACCGGGCCGAAGTCTTCATCCGATGGGGCAGAAGAGGACATCCAGACCGGCAGAAGTCTTCAACCTATCTGGGCAGAAGAGGACATCCGGACTGGCAGACATCTTCATCCAAGCAGCATCTTCTATCTTCATCCATCCGATGAGGAGCGGCTCCATCTTCAAGACCTCTGGCGCGGAACATCCTCCTTCCCCGACGACTACCCGACGAATGAAGGTTCCTTTAAGTGACGTCATCCAAGATGGCGTCCCTCAAATTCCGATTGGCTGATAGGATTCTAATTAAGGTAGGAAAAATCTGATCAATCTGATTGGCTGATTGGATCAGCCAATCCGATTGAACTTGAATCTGATTGGCTGATTCAATCAGCCAATCAGATTCAAGTTCAATCGGATTGGCTGATCCAATCAGCCAATCAGATTGATCTCACATTCTATTGGCTGATTGGAACAGCCAATAGAATGCAAGCTCAATCTGATTGGCTGATTGGATCAGCCAATCCGATTGAACCTGAATCTGATTGGCTGATTCAATCAGCCAATCAGATTTTTCCTACCTTAATTCCGATTGGCTGAAAGAATCCTATCAGCCAATCGGAATTCAAGGGACGCCATCTTGGATGACGTCATTTAAAGGAACCTTCATTCTGCAAGTAGGCGTCAGGGAAGAAGATGGCTCCGCTCCGCTACGGATGGATGAAGATAGAAGATGCCGCTTGGATGAAGATGTCTGCCGGTCAGGATGTCCTCTTCTGCCCGGATAGGATGAAGACTTTTGCAGCTCTGCATGTCCTCTTTTGGTCCATCGGTGCCCGGCTGGGTGAACACGATTCAAGGTAGGGAGATCTTCAGGGGGGTAGTGTTAGGTTTATTTAAGGGGGGTTTGGGTTAGAGTAGGGGTATGTGGGTTGCAATGTTGGGGGGTGGTATTGTGTTTATTTTTACAGGCAAAAGAGATGATTACTTTGGGGCATGCCCCGCAAAAAGCACTTTCAAGGGCTGGTAAAAGAGCTGGTTACTTTTTAATTTAGAATAGGGTAGAGACCTTTATTATTTTGGGGGGCTTTTTTATTTTATTAGGGGGCTTAGAGTAGGTGTAATTAGCCTAATATTTTTGTAATATTTTTTTATTTTTTGTAATTTAGTGTTTGTTTTTTTTGTAATTTAGTTTAGTTTATTTAATTGTATTTAATTGTAGGTACTTGTAATTAATTTATTTAATTTATTTATTGATAGTGTAGTGTTAGGTTTAATTGTAACTTAGGTTAGGATTTATTTTACAGGTAATTTGGTAATTATTTTAACTAGGTAGCTATTAAATAGTTAATAACTATTTAATAGCTATTGTACCTAGTTAAAATAAATACAAAGTTGCCTGTAAAAAATAAAAAATAAATAAAATAGCTACAATATAATTATTAGTTAGATTGTAGCTATATTAGGGTTTATTTTACAGGTAAGTATTTAGCTTTCAATAGGAATACTTTAGTTAATAATATTTAATTTATTTCATTAGATTAAAATTATATTTAATTTAGGGGGGGTGTTAGGGGTAGACTTAGCTTTAGGGGTTAATACATTTATTAGAGTAGCGGTGAGGTCCGGTCGGCAGATTAGGGGTTAATACTTGAAGTTAGGTTGCGGCGATGTTAGGGAGGACAGATTAGGGGTTAATACAATTTATTATAGTGTTTGTGAGGCAGGAGTGCGGCGGTTTAGGGGTTAATACATTTATTAGAGTAGCGGCGAGGTCCGTCGGCAGATTAGGGATTAATAAGTGTAGTTAGGTAGCGGCGACGTTGGGGGGGGCAGATTAGGGGTTAATAAATATTATGTAGGTGTCGGCGATGTTAGGAGCAGCAGATTAGGGGTTCATAGGGATAATGTAGGTGGCGGCGGTGTGCGGTCAGCAGATTAGGGGTTAAAAATATTTATTATAGTGGCGGCAATGTGGGGGGGCCTCGGTTTAGGGGTACATAGGTAGTTTATGGGTGTTAGTGTACTTTAGAGCACAGTAGTTAAGAGCTTTATAAACCGGCGTTAGCCCAGAAACTACAGACTTTTTTTTGCAGCTGGAGTCTTATCGGTAGAGGGTCTACTGCTCACTTCAGCCAAGACTCTAAATACCGGCGTTAGGAAGATCCCATTGAAAAGATAGGATACGCAATTGGCGTAAGGGGATCTGTGGTATGGAAAAGTCGCGGCTTGAAAGTGAGCGTTAGACCCTTACCTACACGACTCTAAATACCAGCGGGCGGCCAAAAGCAGCGTTAGGACCCCTTAACGCTGCTTTTGACGGCTACCACAGAACTCTAAATCTAGGCGATTGTTTTTTTAACATTTTTAATCTACAACTGGGTGACTAGGAACAGGAAATTGTTCAACAATGACTTCCTGTTTCACAGGGTTATAAATATGAGGTAACACATGGGAAAAATTCCCTTAGTCATTTATCACAATTGTTAAGACCAAGGAATATAGCTGTGATGTGTGGCAAAAGGTTGTTGAGCTTCACAAAATGGCTATAAGAAAATAGCAAAAATATTGACAATGCCCATTTCCACTATCAGGACAATAATTAAGAAGTTCCAGTCAAGTGGAAATGTTATGAATAAATCGGAAGAAAATGTGTTTCTATATTGTCTCAATGCACTGTTAAGAGGATGGTTCAAGTTGCCAAAATATCTCCAAAGATCACAGCTGGAGAACTGGAGAAGTTAGTAGAATCTTGGGGTCAGAAAGTCTCCAAAACTAAAAATCAACGTCACCTAAATTAAATCAAGTTGTTTGGAAGGGTCACATCCAGAAAGAATCTCAAGAGTTTTCAGTTTGACAGAAACTACTGGAACTTTAAATGGGATCGGGTTCTATGGTCAGATGAAACCAAAATAGAGCTTTTTGGCAATAAACACCAGAGGTGGGTATGGCACACACAGAGAGGCAGCCATATGGAAAAGTACCTCATGCCTATGGTTAAATATGGTGGTGGTTCTTTAATGTTTTGGGTGCTATTTTTCTGCCAGAGGACCTGGACAGTTTGTTAGGATACATGGCATCACGGATGCTATCAAATATCAATAGATAGTAAATGAACACCTGACTGTCTCTGCTAGAAAGCTTAAAATGTGCTTTGGTTAAATCTTCCAATAAGACAATGATCAAAAACCTACATCAAAATTCACACAGAAATGGTTTACTGACCACAAAATCAAGGTCCTGCCATGGCCATCCCAGTCGCCTGACTTGAACACCATAGAAAACCTGAAGAGAGTCCACCAGCATCAACCTCTAAATTTGAAGGATCTAGAGAGATTCTGTATGGAGAAATAGGGGCCTATCTATCAAGCTCCGAAAGTAGCTTGACGGCCTGTGTTTCTGGCAAGTCTTCAGACTCACCAGAAACACCAGTTATGAAGCAGCGGTGTAAAGACCGCTGCTCCATAACCTGTCCGCCTGCTCTGAGTAGGCGGACAGACATCGCTGTAATTCAACCTGATCGAGTACGATCGGGTTGATTGACAGCCTCCTGCTGGCGGGTGATAGGCCGCGATTCTGCAGGGGGCGGTGTTGAACCAGCAGCTCTTGTAAGCGGCTGGTGCAATGCTGAATATGGAGAGCGTATTGCTCTCCATATTCAGCGAGGTCTGGGAGACCTGATCCGCACTGTCGGATCAGGTCCACCAGACTTTGATAAATAGAGGCCATAGTCTCAGATCCCTTGCCGTGTACTCTTCAAACTCATCAGGCATTATAGGAGAAAGCTCAGAGCTGTTATATTGGCAAAGGGAGGTAGCACATAGTATTGACTAAAAGGGTGCCAATAATTTTGGCACACATATATTTAACAACAGGTTTTGTTTTTGTGGATAAACCTGTGTTGTATTTGCAATTGTTTGATATTCATGAAAGCAGATTATTTTTGTGTATTTTTTTAACAAAAGATAAAAAAGTTAGCCTTCTTTGATTATATTTACCAAGGGTGCCAATATTAATGGAGGGCAGACAGATATATATCTATCTGCCCTTCATTAGATGAAGAACATTGGAATGTGAAATATTTACAGTAAATAAACAGTAAAACACATTTTAAAATATTCAATTGAATAAAAAGGATTTTTCATATTTTAAGGTATTTAAGTGGCAAGGGTTTCAAAGTGTGTGTATATATATATATATATATATATTTGTGTGTGTGTGTGTGTTTATATGTGTATATCTATGTATTTACATATATACATATATAACAACTTAAATATACAGATATATATATATATATAATATATTAAAATATCCGCACTCACTGGACTTTAAGTGAAAAAACTGAGGAAGGGGTGTTGTACCCTGAAACATCACTTCTATAAAGTTTTTTCACTTAAAGTCCAGTGAGTGCGGATATTTTGTTATATTATATTGAATCCACATTTCCTGACACCCTGGCAGTTGTCTTTTGAAGTTGAGAGTGCAAATCCATTTTGGGACGTTATATATATATATATATATATATATATATATACACATACCCATACACAGATTAAGACATCTATTTATACAGCATAGTTCTTTAAATATCTTGTCAAATACCATATACCTTTTAACCCTTATAAAAAGTGTTATTTTTTTTATCAGATAGTGCATATATGAGTTTATGTTAATGTATTTATGCAGTTTTTGGTGCTCATATTTTTTAAACTCTTAACTTTTATGGAAGGTCTAACCCATTCAACAAACAATCCTTTGTGCAATTTAAGAACAGAAATTTAGAATAGTTTGGGATAGATGAGCTTCTCCATGTCACAGAAAGAAATGCCAGGGATCTGAAGGTACATACATATGCCTTCACATGTTTGTTCAGACCCTCAACAAATAACACACTTTATAGATTAAAAAGTGAAGAAATAGAAGAAATTTTAACACTAGAATAATATTCAGGCATAATATATAAATTTATGGTCTGAGTTCTGCGATGTCTGATGAATTTGGTCTGAGGGTCTGTTATTCGCTGATTGATCTAGTGTGGGGGTCTGTAATAGGCTGATGGCTCTATTCTGGTAATCATCAGTGGGCTCATGGGTCTAATTTGGGGTTCGTAGTGGGCTAATGTAGTGTAGGTACTCCTATTAGTTAATGGGTGGTTTGGGGGTTTATGGTAGGCTGATGGGTCTACTCTTGGGGGCATATTTATCAAGCTCCGTATGGAGCTTGATGCCCCTCGCCAGAAACAGAGACCGCTAAAGACCGCTGCTCCATAACTTGTCCGCCTGCTCTGAGGAGGCGGACAGAAATCAACCCAATCGAATACGATCCGGTTGATTGATACCCCCTGCTAGTGGCTGATTGACTGCAAATCTGCCGGGGGCAGCATTGCACCAGCAGTTCACAAGAACTGCTGGTGCAATGATAAATGCCGACAGGGTATGCTGTCGGCATTTATTGATGTGCGGCGGACATGATACGCTACCTTGTATGCCCCTTGGTCTCTTTTGTGAGCTTATAGGTTTAGACAAAGGGATCTACCATGCTAATTAGTATTTTGTTTGACAGATAGGTATGGGTCACATCTGAGGTCTATTGGTTCTCTTATTTATTTTCCTTCTATCTCTTTTCTCTGCTTTCTTATATTTCTCTTTTCTATCTACTCATTGTCTCTTACACACGATATCTTTTTTCACCATGATCGCCATCTCTATCTTCCTCTCTTTGTTTTTATCTGTCTGTATTTCTATGTATATATTTTTTTAATCTAACAGTTACCTTTTTCTCTTGTTTTTTTTATCTGCTGTTATGCCTTCAAGAATTTTAAGGCAAACTAGTACTGGGACTGCTTATGACAGATTTGCATTTAATAAACATTATGTGGAACTTATTATCTAATGATTATATCTTTGACCTTATTCATTGTTCCTTTATTCAATAATTTGTTAAGAAAAACATGAAATCAAGGTACGAGTACAGACAGAATGTTTGATTTATTTCCTCCCTTTACTGTGTGTCACCCTTTCTTTCCAACGCACAAATGCTTTAAAGATAAAAAATAAAGCATTACTTATACTAGAGAAACATTATTAACTCACATAGGATTTCTGAAACGTAAAATTGTTATGAGAAAAATGTTCTTGTTACATGACTTTCTTTTCAAAGAAACGTATGTTCTTTTAACAAGAACTGCTGTAAACTTAATCCATTGCACTTTTGATTTGTTTTTCTTTTGTCCACGAGCAGCCACCGAAAAAGCTTTTTTTTTGTTTGAAGTAATAGCTTTTTCCTAGCCCTTATATTCATTGAAAGCTGCAGAAATAGAGAAGTTGTAATTTTATCTTTTTAGAAGAACCATCAATAACTCTAAATAACATTTGCATTACATAGTGCAGATTGAGGGCAGTATTCTAAAGCTTGCTTCTCTGATTTTGAATCATTTTTTTCTAATGCATTTCTATAAGAACATTCTCTGTCCTTGGCACCTCTAGGACGTTCTATTTCCATTATTTAGCTTTATTGCCAATGCATGAATCAGACATTTAAAAGAAATAATGCAAGAATTTAAAGGGAATATTTTTTCCCTTGTAGTTCATATACACTGAGACAGTTAAATTGTTTTCTAATGATAATATTGTTCTTTTTGCTCAGACATTTGTGGAGCTTTTTGCAATTAATTTGAAATTAATAAAGTTGTATGACTTTTTCAAGACATTAAGGGCCAGATTATGAACAGGGCGCTAATTAACAATCCTGCTTGAGTGTTAATTGTGCTAGAATTAAAGTGTTTGTGCTCGTCGGGTTGCGCTCATATTATGAGTTTAAAGCAAACTGTTTTCGCTCTAGCGCTAAACCGATGAGTGCTAAAATCCAAAGTTAGAATATTGCGTGCACGATCACGTATTCCCCCATGGAGTAAAAAAAAATGAAAACCCCCCACTCTAGCACAGAAACAATTGCATTTTCTCATTTGTGCTAACCCGACATAAAAATATGAATGTTTCATATTCCAATGTTCTTTTCATAGCAGAATATGTTGCATTTATTCATAAATACGTATTTCTACATAAATCTAATGATATTTTGGTAAGATATATATCTATACATATATATATATATATATATATATATATATATATATATATATATATATATATATACTGTATATATATATATATATGATTATATATAGGTATAGATATATATATACAGATATATGTAGGAATATATATTTCAAAATACTTAGAACATATTCTGCTATGTGCAGAACAATGGAATGTGAAATATTTACACTAAATACATACGCCTAGATTTAGAGTTTTGCGTTAGAAGGGGTGCGTTAGCTATGCGTGTTTTTTCCCCCCCGCACCTTTTAAACAACTCTGGTATTTAGAGTTCTCAGAAGGGCTGCGTTAGGCTCCAAAAAGGGAGCGTACAGACATATTTACCGCCACTGCAACTCTCAATACCAGCGTTGCTTACGGACGCGGCCAGCTTCAAAAACATGCTTGTGCACGATTCCCCAATAGGAAACAATGGGGCAGTTTGAGCTGGAAAAAAACCTAACACCTGCAAAAAAGCAGCGTTCAGCTCCTAACGCAGCCCCATTGTTTCCTATGGGGAAACACTTCCTAAGTCTGCACCTAACACCCTAACATGAACCCCCGAGTCTAAACACCCATAACCTTACACTTATTAACCCCTAATCTGCCACCCCCGCTATCGCTGACCCCTGCATATTATTTTTAACCCCTAATCTGCCGCAACCTACATTATAGCAACCTACATTATATCCAAGATGGCGTCCCTTGAATTCCAATTGGCTGATAGGATTCTATCAGCCAATCGGAATTAAGGTAGGAAAAATCTGATTGGCTGATTCAATCAGCCAATCAGATTCAAGTTCAATCCTATTGGCTGATCCAATCAGCCAATCAGATTGAGCTCGCATTTTATTGGCTGTTCCAATCAGCCAATAGAAAGCGAGCTTAATCTGATTGGCTGATTGGATCAGCCAATCCGATTGAACTTGAATCTGATTGGCTGATTCAATCAGCCAATCAGATTTTTCCTACCTTAATTCTGATTGGCTGATAGAATCCTATCAGCCAATCAGAATTCAAGGGACGCCATCTTGGATGACGTCCCTTAAAGGAACCTTCATTCGTCGTCTAGTCGTCGGGAGAAGAGGATGTTCCGCGCCGGAGGTCTTGAAGATGGAGCCGCTCCTCGTCGGATGGATGAAGATAGAAGATGCCGCTTGGATGAAGATGTTTGCCGGTCCGGATCTCCTCTTCTTGCCGGATAGGATGAAGACTTTGGAGCCTCTTCTGGACCTCTTCTTGCTGGATAGGATGAAGACTTCGGAGCCTCTTCTGGACGGATCAGTGATACCCGGCGTGGTGAAGACAAGGTAGGAAGGTCTTCAGGGGCTTAGTGTTATTTTTTTTAAGGGGGGTTTGGGTTAGATTAGGGGTATGTGGGTGGTGGGTTGTAATGTTGGGGGGGTATTGTATGTTTTTTTACAGGCAAAAGAGCTGTTTTCTTTGGGGCATGCCCCGCAAAAGGCCCTTTTAAGGGCTGGTAAGGTAAAAGAGCTGTATTTTTTTTATTTTAGATTAGGGTAGGGCATTTTTTTATTTTGGGGGTCTTTGTTATTTTTTTAGGGGGCTTAGAGTAGGTGTAATTAGTTTAAAATTCTTGTAATCTTTTTTATTTTTTTGTAATTTAGTGTTTTGTTTTTTTTGTAATTTAGTTTAGGCGATTTAATTGTAGATAATTGTAGGTAATTGTAGGTAGTTTATTTAATTAATTTATTGATAGTGTAGTGTTAGGTTTAATTGTAACTTAGGTTAGGATTTTTTTTACAGGTAATTTTGTAATTATTTTAACTAGGTAGCTATTAAATAGTTATTAACTATTTAATAGCTATTGTACCTAGTTAAAATAAATACAAAGTTTCCTGTAAAATTAATATAAATCCTAAAATAGCTACAATTATTAGTTATATTGTAGCTATATTAGGGTTTATTTTATAGGTAAGTATTTAGCTTTAAATAGGAATAATTTATTTAATAAGATTTATTTTATTTCGTTAGATTTAAATTATATTTAACTTAGGGGGGTGTTAGTGTTAGGGTTAGACTTAGCTTTAGGGGTTAATACATTTATTAGAGTAGCGGCGAGGTCCGGTCGGCAGATTAGGGGTTAATAAGTGTAGGTAGGTAGCGGAGACATTGGGGGGGACAGATTAGGGGGTAATAAATATAATATAGGGGTCGGTGATGTTAGGGGCAGCAGATTAGGGGTACATAGGGATAATGTAGGTTGCGGCGGTGTGCGGTCGGCAGATTAGGGGTTAAAAAATTTAATTATAGTGGCGGCGATGTGGGGGGACCTCGGTTTAGGGGTACATAGGTAGTTTATGGGTGTTAGTGTACTTTAGAGCACAGTAGTTAAGAGCTTTATGAACCGGCCTTAGCCCATAAAGCTCTTAACTCCTGACTTTTTTCTGCGGCTGGAGTCTTGTCGTTAGAGTTCTAACGCTCACTTCAGCCAAGACTCTAAATACCAGCGTTAGAAAGATCCCATTGAAAAGATAGGATACGCAATTGATGTAAGGGGATCTGCGGTATGGAAAAGTTGCGGCTGGAAAGTGAGCGTTAGACCCTTTCCTGACTGACTCTAAATACCAGCAGGCGGTGGGGTTCGGACGGCTAACGCAGAACTCTAAATCTAGGCGATCGTTTAAACCTTTATTAAATGTGTCTTTATCAGGAATAGGCAAGGTGTCCGTACACGGACACTGGTGTTCGTGACTAGCCCTTGCAGTGTCCACCACAACCTTAGTATATCTTTTCTTTCTGATTAAATAATAGGAATAAAAAAAAATCTGTAGTGTGAATAAAGTTAGTGGCTTATCAAGAGACTGCTAGCGATAGTTATGGAAATAAAAAAAACTTGAGTGAAATACTGGATGTGAATCTGCATCTGTATAATAACACCCAGCTCTATACAAAGACACAATAGTAACACTGGCACATGCGTATAGCCAGACAAGGGCTGGTTATAGGGGCAGTGGTATCTGCATCAGTATAATAACACCCAGCTCTATACAAAGACACAATAGTAACACTGGCACATGCGTATAGCCAGACAAGGGCTGGTTATAGGGGCAGTGGTATCTGCATCAGTATAATAACACCCAGCTCTATACAAAGACACAATAGTAACACTGGCACAGGCGTATAGCCAGACAAGGGCTGGTTATAGGGGCAGTGGTATCTGCATCAGTATAATAACACCCAGCACTTTATAATGACACAGTAGTGACACTGGCACATGGGTATAGCCATAGGAGGGCTGTTTATAGGGTCAGTGGTATCTGCAGCAGTATAATAACACTTAGCACTTTATAATGACAAAGTAGTGACACTGGCACATGGGTATAGCCAGAGGAGGGCTGGTTATAGGATCAGTGGTATCTGCATCAGTATAATAACACCCAGCGCTATATAATGACACAGTAGTGACACTGGCTCATGGGTATAGCCAGAGGAGGGCTGGTTATAGGATCAGTGGTATCTGCATCATTATAATAACACCAAGCACTATAAAATAATGTTTTTAATTTCAAATTTACCTTGGTGTCCTTCACTAAGGTCTGTACTTTGGAAAATGTCTGCCACCGCCTTTGTCTGTGCCTGGTTATATGTCTATATATTTCTGTAAATACATATATACACATATAAATACATATGTACACACACACACACACACATATATATACATGCCATGTATATAGAGGTATCTCAATGTTGCTTTGGCTGCCTGAGATCTCAGGTCTTTGAGCCTTTATAACTTTTGTGTGCAATATTTTTTTTTAAATAATGTTTTATTAGATGGTGTTATTATGAATGTAACTGTACTTTGTAAGGTATTTTTGATGTGTTTTGTGACACTTTTTAGTTTAACTAGAACTCCTATGTTGCGGTAAGCATTCTAGCGTAAAGCGCGATTGTGCTCACTCTCACAGTATCACATTTACTTTTAACTTGTAATATGAGCAGTAAGCCCCATGAGAGTAAACCCTCTAATACTAATAGGACATGAAGGGCTAGATTATGAGGCCCATTTATCAAACTCCGTATGGAGCTTGTGGGACAGGGTTAGACCGCTGCTCCATAACCTGTCTGCTTGCTCTGAGCAGGCGGACAGACATCGCCACAATTCAACCCGATCAAGTACGATTGGGTTGATTGACACCTCCCTGCTCTAATCTATATAGCCTCTATATGTAGTACCTATTACAAAAATAAGTGCATATATATACATTATATTGTAACATATATTTGATTCACAATATCACAATTTAATAATGACCATATATACCATTGTTTTTCTTTTTGTATATAGCAATGAAATATTGTAATATTAACAAGAAAAAATAATAAATTCAAGTATAAATGTAGGTATATAATCAAATTGGACATCAAGACCTAATCCTCACTGTAATGTGAATGACAAAACAGTTTATAATGCGTTAGTTTGAATAGTGTTATATATAAAAGAACACTTTTTTTCTTTGTAAAAATGCATTATAGTGGTTGGTCAACATTGAACAAACATATTTACATCCATTCTGGAATTCAAACCCGTAGGTACCCTAGTTTTTAAATGTAGAATCCAAAAAACCTCCCTTTCATCCAGTTTCTTTTCCCTGTCACCACCCCGGGGATGTCTAGGGATAAAGTCTATGCCCTGTACTTTCAACAGTGATTTGTCAGAATTGTGAAAATTTCTAAAATGTTTGGCAATGGGTGTTCTTGAGTCAGGGTCCTCTATGAACCTAAGATGTTCCATGACTCGGTCCTTCAAGGACCGTTTAGTGCGTCCCACATATTGAATGTTGCACCCCTGACAAGTCAATAGATAAATTACATGTGTACTATTGCAATTTATAAAATATCTTATATCACTTGTCTTGCCTAATGCTTCTGATCTACAGGTGTTACCCTGAACTATATGTGAGCATGTTTTACATCGTGAGGCATTACATTTATAGCACCCCTTACGTTTTTGTAACCATGTGTCATTTACGACTCTAGGCAACATGGAGGGTGATAAAATGTTTCTCAGTGTCTTAGCTTTACGTGACACAAACTTGCAACCTCCCTCCAGGACTTGATTTAGTTTTTCATCACTCTCTAGGATTGGAAGACTCTTTTTAATTATCTTGCAGATCTTTCCATACTCCATACTGTATGGTGTAGCAAAGATTGGTACAGAAGTAAAAGGTTTCTCATTACTCTCCTTTATGCCCCTTCTGTCTTTTTTATATGTCAGAAGTTCTGATCTAGGGACCTTGTCCACTTCAGTTTTTGCTTGTGTCAAAATATTTTTGGGGTAACCTCGAGATTTTAATCACTTAACGGTATCTGCAGCATGTTCTTCATAGGTTTTCGGATCAGTACAGTTCCGTTTCACCCGAATGAGTTGACTTTTGGGAATGGAGAATACTATTGCCTGACGTGGGCTTACGGTATAGTTCAACCTGAATTTCTCCATCTATTGGTCTAATGGTTACATCCAAAAAATTTAAAGAATCTGCACTGGATTCTATTGTAAAAATGAGATTTAACCTATTATTTGACACATATTGATGAAAAGAATGAATAGATTCATTGTCTCCATCCCAGATAAATACCAGGTCGTCTATATAGCGACCATAGTAAATAATAGATTGCCTGAAGGGGTTTGTATCTCCAAAGATGTGGAAGAGCTCCCACCAACCTAAAAATAGGTTGGCGTATGATGGCGCAAACTTGGCGCCCATGGCCGTTCCACATCTTTGGAGATAGAAACGTCCTTCGAAAAGAAAAAAGTTGTGAGTCAGCAAGTATTCGGTAGCTTGCAACAAAAAAGATATCGTTGCCTCGTCATAATTGGATCTATGTCTTAGAAAAAAAAAAAAAAAATATATATATATATCCTATTATATAAAAGGTCAAGTGTGTTTGTCCGAAGCTGTCATGCGCAGTAGAGACAGCACGAGGACAAACACACCTGGCCTTTGAGATACCTACCTGATCTGTGGCAGAGGTGGGCATGGCCCGGCATGATCGAGGGCGTGGTTGGGCATGAAGGGGCGTGATCAGGTGTGAAGGGGAGCGGTCATGCATGAAGGGGGCGTGGCCGGGTGCGGTCGCTTCAAGATAAAGGGGAGAGAGATAGAGAGGGGGAGAAATAAAAAGAGAGGGAGAGGGGGGAGAGAGGGGGAGAGAGAGGGAGGGGAGAGAGAGAGAGAGAGAGAGAGAGAGAGGGGAGATAGAGAGGGGAGAGAGAGAGAGAGAGAGAGAGGAGAGAGAGAGGGGAGAGAGATGGAGGGGAGAGAGAGGGGGAGAGAGAGAGGGGGAGAGAGAGAGCGCAAAAGAGAGGGGCGAGAGAGAGCGCAAAAGAGAGGGGAGAGAGAGGGGGGAGAGAGTTTAAAATAGAGGGAGAGAGAGAGAGAGCGCAAAAAAGAGGGGGAGAGAGAGAGTGCAAAAGAGAGGGGGGAGAGAGAGCGCAAAAGAGGGGGGAGAGAGTGCAAAAGAGAGGGGGGAGAGAGAGCACAAAAGAAAGGGGGAGAGAGAGAGTGCAAAAGAGAGGGGGAGAGACCGCAAAAAAGAGGGGGGAGAGAGAGAGCGCAAAAGAGAGGGGGAGAGAGAGCGCAAAAGAGAGGGGGAGAGAGAGAGCGCAAAAGAGAGGGGGTAGAGAGAGAGCGCAAAAGAGAGGGGGAGAGAGAAAGCAAAAGAGAGGGGGTAGAGAGAGAGTGCAAAAGAGAGGGTGGAGAGAGAGAAAGCAAAAGAGAGGGGGGAGAGAGAGGGGGGAGAGAGCGTAAAATAGAGGGGGAGAGAGAGAGCTCAAAAGAGAGTGGGAGAGAGAGAGTGCAAAAGAGTGGGGGAAGAGAGAGAGAGCGCAAAAGAGAGGGAGTGCAAAAGAGAGGGGGGATAGAGAGAGCTCAAAAGAGAGGGGGAGAGAGTGCAAAAGAGAGGGGGAGAGAGAGAGCAAAAGAGAGGGGGGAAGGAAAGGTGCCTGCAGCTCTCCAGGCACGCTCCTCGCCATTGACAACAGCAGATGCAAGCCTTGAGATGGAGCCTCACTTTTCCTCTGCTGCTTCAAGCAGACTGTCTACATGAAAGAGAATACAGATTGACCACCCACGCCTCAGGGTGCGGCAGTGTTCATGTCATCCCCAACACGCTCTTCATTTTCAACAGCTTTACAGGCTTACCACAGCCTCCTTGCTGTGAACACCACCAGTCACTATGGCAGTATCAGGCTATGTGTCATTACTCCCCTTTGGATCTCTGTTCCGGTTTACGAGCCATGTTTAGTCTGATGCAGTCAATCAAAGCAGGTATTGCTTAGGGGGAGCGCTTGGGGAGAGGCGATTTTGGGTGTACTACACCCATCAAGACTGCCAAACATCTTGGGGATTCCCACTGCTACACTCTGCACAGCACACAAATCTAATGTTTTACCTTTTTCTGGCACCTGTGTGTATCTACACAAATGTAAATTTTTGTGATGTAACAGTATTTGTTTTTCTTTTTTTTCTTACCCTGTGTTCTGTTTTATCTGGAGACGCATGATAAGCCTATAGCTGTTTGCTGTAATATACTGCATTTATCACAAATTCTTTATAGGGAAATATGTGGGTTTGCATGTATGGTCTGTCTCATCCTCTTGTGTGGTGAAGTATTAATGCATTTTTTGCTGACTAAGGTGTGGATTAGTGCTGAGTAGTATTATTTTGAGTGTTAGAGCTTTTCCATGCTTGGATTTGGCAACTTATAACTGTATGATGATCCATTTATACACTGTTCGTATATTAATCCAATCAATGATATAGAGTCAATAGATAGATAACAAACCCAGCACCCTTGGAGTCTCTAATGTGTTATTTCTAGGAACTTTTGACTTCTCGCTCTGTTCCCCCATCCCTTTCCCCCCCTTCTTTGTTGAAACATATGCCCTAAATCAGTACCTGTGTAAAGACTTTGCACCTGCCCTAAAATGGTTAAAGATACGTCTAAACGACGGCCTTTAGGCCTGAAAATCCACCTAGAAATGACTTTAAGAACATTGGACTTATGGGACACTCAAATGGTTTCCTGAGAGGATTTTCAGAGCATATCAAATCAGTTACTGTACTTAGTGAATGTATGATGTTTATCACATGATAGTAATACAATCGTTTATATTACCTCAAATATCTAAATGTGAAGTGTTTAGTGAACCACGGCTGTGTGTAATGATCACTAGACAGTCCTGGATGACCTTCCTGTGAGAATTTTCAGATCATAACAAATTAGCTACTTTACTTTGTGCATGTATGATGTTTTTCACATGATAGTATTATAGACATTTTTATTGCCTTCAATATGTACTTATGTGGTGTTTAGTGCACCACAGTTGTATGTAATAATTACTAGACAGTCCTGGAGGACCTTCCTGAGAGGATTTTCAGTGCATGACAAATTAGCTACTGTACTTTGTGAATGTATGATGTTTTTCACATGATAGTATTATAATCATTTTTGTTGTCTTAAATAGGTAATTGTGCAATGTTTAATGCACCACAATTGTGTGTAATAATTACTAGAAGTTCTGGATAACCTGCATGAGCATAATATTTAGCCCTAGAATTGTCTTTGTGTGGGGAATCACAGCATTTAATGATAGACCTAACTATGGGTTTGCCTCTAGATAGCATTGTCTAAATCCCACTTTAGCGGTGGGGGAGGTCCTGTTTTTTTGCATATAACTCCCTGTCAAAGTGTATTTGAACTAAAGCATGTGTGAGTTCTTATTAGACATACTACAGCTGATCCTTAGCAGAAGATTTTCTGTAGGGTCATTTAATTTTTTGTTATTATATGATCTGTATAACTAAGTCCCCCCATAAACTGAATATCTATAAGGGCTTAATGTGATTCCGTGTAGTGACCTTAGATACCTACCTAATGTTACCTAATTACCAGTTATGCCCGACTTGTATAATTGCTTCTGTGTATTCTATGTGATAGATATCTATAGGCCCAAAAGTGGTCTATATCCTGCTAAACCCCTCAGTTAGTGTGATGTGTATTCGAGGGTCCAAAAGTGGCCTGAGCAATTATGGAGGGACAAAAATAGAGGGTGGCGGAGAGGTTGCTCCCCCGTTTGCCTACTATACTGTGAGATATTCATGTTAGTCGTTATATGTGTATATGTTTCATTGAGTAACCTGTATGTTGTATACTTTATTACCCTCAATAAAAATAAATTACAAAAAAAAACAAAACAAAAAAACCTGCAATCTCTCATGCTCTCCTGGGTACGGCGCCACCCCCTTGGTGACATCACCATCCCAGGCAACGCGGGACTTCGGTCCTAGAATCAAAACATGATAAACATAACATAAGAAGTACATTACAGCATATATCAAAGCAATTCATCACAATATATTATTATATTATACATATAGAGACATACTCAATCTAATGAGTGAAAACATTGAGAGATCAAATGTGAAAAACAATGGAGCCGTAACCGGCATAAGCATAACAGCCAATTATAAGCAACCTGTAGTCATGGCAATAATAAACACCCGGCACATACTACAGCTGATCCTTAGCAGAAGATTTTCTGTAGGGTCATTTAATTTTTTGTTATTATATGATCTGTATAACTAAGTCCCCCCATAAACTGAATATCTATAAGGGCTTAATGTGATTCCGTGTAGTGACCTTAGATACCTACCTAATGTTACCTAATTACCAGTTATGCCCGACTTGTATAATTGCTTCTGTGTATTCTATGTGATAGATATCTATAGGCCCAAAAGTGGTCTATATCCTGCTAAACCCCTCAGTTAGTGTGATGTGTATTCGAGGGTCCAAAAGTGGCCTGAGCAATTATGGAGGGACAAAAATAGAGGGTGGCGGAGAGGTTGCTCCCCAGTTTGCCTACTATACTGTGAGATATTCATGTTAGTCGTTATATGTGTATATGTTTCATTGAGTAACCTGTATGTTGTATACTTTATTAACCTCAATAAAAATAAATTACAAAAAAAAACAAAACAAAAAAACCTGCAATCTCTCATGCTCTCCTGGGTACGGCGCCACCCCCTTGGTGACATCACCATCCCAGGCAACGCGGGACTTCGGTCCTAGAATCAAAACATGATAAACATAACATAAGAAGTACATTACAGCATATATCAAAGCAATTCATCACAATATATTATTATATTATACATATAGAGACATACTCAATCTAATGAGTGAAAACATTGAGAGATCAAATGTGAAAAACAATGGAGCCGTAACCGGCATAAGCATAACAGCCAATTATAAGCAACCTGTAGTCATGGCAATAATAAACACCCGGCACATACTACAGCTGATCCTTAGCAGAAGATTTTTTGTAGGGTCATTTAATTTTTTGTTATTATATGATCTGTATAACTAAGTCCCCCCATAAACTGAATATCTATAAGGGCTTAATGTGATTCCGTGTAGTGACCTTAGATACCTACCTAATGTTACCTAATTACCAGTTATGCCCGACTTGTATAATTGCTTCTGTGTATTCTATGTGATAGATATCTATAGGCCCAAAAGTGGTCTATATCCTGCTAAACCCCTCAGTTAGTGTGATGTGTATTCGAGGGTCCAAAAGTGGCCTGAGCAATTATGGAGGGACAAAAATAGAGGGTGGCGGAGAGGTTGCTCCCCAGTTTGCCTACTATACTGTGAGATATTCATGTTAGTCGTTATATGTGTATATGTTTCATTGAGTAACCTGTATGTTGTATACTTTATTACCCTCAATAAAAATAAATTACAAAAAAAAACAAAACAAAAAAACCTGCAATCTCTCATGCTCTCCTGGGTACGGCGCCACCCCCTTGGTGACATCACCATCCCAGGCAACGCGGGACTTCGGTCCTAGAATCAAAACATGATAAACATAACATAAGAAGTACATTACAGCATATATCAAAGCAATTCATCACAATATATTATTATATTATACATATAGAGACATACTCAATCTAATGAGTGAAAACATTGAGAGATCAAATGTGAAAAACAATGGAGCCATAACCGGCATAAGCATAACAGCCAATTATAAGCAACCTGTAGTCATGGCAATAATAAACACCCGGCACATACGGCCAATCAGGGTTTGATGTATACAGGTCATGCCGATACCACAGGAGTATTATAAACTGGCAATCTTAGGCTGTCAGAAATAAATGTCACCAAGAAAAAAAAATGGAAAAAAACAATAAACGCAATATGAAAGAAAATAATGTGTGAGCATTGTTTACGCAATACAACAGAACTAGAGAGTCTAACAACAAACAATATTGCATTATATGGCCAATAGGAAAGTACATTCAATACCAGGCTGGTAACAGGGATCTAATAAAGTACTATGTAGGCAGCAAAGGTAGCGACAATCCCTAAACCAACATATATTGTTTAATCACCAAAGGGCAACTAGATTCTAGCAATGTAAGAACACATCATCTGGGATGTATGTTCAAGCTCTGTATAATAAGCACAGTGCTGGCATATAACCTCATCCAACCAAAAAGGGGCAGAGGTCCAGATAAACCATCACTTTGTGTGGCCAGTAAAGGTTTGTGTGTCAACACCAAGTCAATATTATTAAGACTGAGTACATCCTAGTTAACAGCATTAAGTAAAGAAATTGAGGGGAAAAAAAGTCATATAAATTTCCATATTGCAACATAATGTTAATATGTTTAGAGGTGACAACTAAATAATATCCTAGCAGGATAAAGCATATGTAAATAGAGCATATGTAAATTTAGAGCTTTAGGCGTAAGGAGGGGAAAAAAACATTCCAATATGTTTAAGCATCGGAACAAATTACAAATGTCTCCAATAAATTATTGTATCAATTTAACCACTACTGAGCTGCTGATATCAATGGTGGTTAAAACCAAAGAGATCTTACAGACACACTTGCCAATCAAATTGGGTATTGAGTCGATTTGGAATCAGAGTCCCGTGTTGTCTGGGATCGTGACATCACCAGAGTGGTGGCGCCCTACAGAGGAGAGCGTGAGAGATGGTGTATTTTTACATATATGGGTGTTTGGTGTTGGGGTAAGTTAATCTCTCTATTTGTATGTCTGAGGAAGGGGCTAAACTCCCGAAAACGTTTACATTTAAGAAATAAAAGCTGTGAATAAGTCCTGGTGAGTGTACTCCCTATCATTTATTGTGCATTTCTTCTGCTGCACCCCAGGCAGTTCAACTGGAATCTGGAGTGCTTGTCTGTATATATATATATATATATATATATATATATATACACCTCTATGTATATTTAGGTACATATATACAGATATATATATATATATATATATATATATGAATAACTATTTAAAAATACTTAGAACAGGGAGATCCAAGTCAGTGAAAATTTACAAACTCTCAACTAACTCTTCTAATATTAAGGCAATAGAGCGGATCAGCTCTTGGCAGTGAAATTACGCCATCAGACTCAACTGAGATGGATTCCCTTCCTAAAGATTAAATCAGGGCCAATCCCGGGGGATATAGGAAAATTTGAAAATTACTACTAATTCCTATATAATCTAGATGCTTCCTTATCACATGATTATGCATCTTCTGATCTTATCAAACAGTTTTCAACTTCTTTAAAAGTGCCTTGCTGTTAAATAATAAAATTACTAGGGATGAGATAATGTAACAATTTCAACTTTAAAGACCCACAAAGCCCCTGGCAAAGATGGCTTTACAGCCATATGTTACAAATCCTTGGCAGTCTACATTTCTACTCCTCTTATAAAGGTTTTTCAATCACAAATTCTTTTCTGGTCCTAGGAACGAACTTCTAGAGGATTCTTTTCTTACCTAACTGAAAGATTACAAAGATCATTCTAAATGTGAGAGCTATTGCCCAGTCTCCTGATAAACATAGACATCAAGATTTACGCCAACATCTTAGCCAGTAGATTGGGGTCACTCCTCCCCTCAATAGTCCATCTTGATCAAGTGGGCTTCATCGCAGGCAGACAGGGCTCTGACAGTACGCGTCACTTCTCAAATATTTTCACAGAAGTAGCCGACATGGGCATCCCATTACTTACCCTGTCGATGAATGGCGAGAAGACTTTCGACAGGGTGAGGTGGGAGTACATGTTCCTTATGCTTGAGGCATTCAGTTTCCCCCAACAGTTTCACTCTTTATCACTCCCCCACAGTGTGAATTAAGGAAGTCGGTTTCTGCTCCCCATCAAAAATGGCACAAGACAAGGATACCATCCCCCCCTACTCTTTGCCCTAGTGATGGAGCCCCTTCAACTGCTTTAAGGAAGTCTCCTGATCTCTTGCAAAAGACATATCATTTAAAATCAAATACAGAGGGACTTCAACATTTAGGTGTGTTCCTATTCCATGACTTTAAAACTATGGTAGATAAAAACTACTATGCCCTTTTATTAAGCATGCAAACTGATCTCTCCTCCAAACAATATGATGGAATATTGTGGTATGGCAGCATAGCAGCCATTAAAGGGACACTCAGGTCAAATTAGATTTTCATGATTTAGATACAGCATGTAATTTTAAACAACTTTGCAATTTACTTCCATTAAAAAAATGTGCACAGTCTTTTATATTTACACGTTTTGAGTCACCAGTTCCTTCTGAGCATGTGCAAGAATTCACAGAATATACGTATATGCATTTGTGATTGGCTGATTGCTATCACATGGTACAGGGGGAGTGGAAATATGCATAACTTTGAAATTTGTTAGAATACAAATCTACTACTCATTTGATATTCAGAGTAAATGCTATTGCATTGTCTTGTTATCTTGCATTTGTTGATTATGCAAATATACTGTGTTTACTGGTCCTTTAAGATGATGCAGTTTCCCAAGATCACTAACATGTTTCAATGTCTGCCTTTACAATTGCCCCCTCTCTCCTACAAAAATTCCAATCTGTAATAAAGGCATATATTTAGAATAATAAGAAAACCAGGATTGTAGCAATAATTTTGTATCACCCACATGAGCCAGGTGAACTGGGTCTTCCCAGTATTTCCCTTTACTATGAAGCAGCCATGATATTGCATGCCTCAGCTTGGGACTCTAACCTCCTCCCCTACCCCCTGGTCCGAACTTGAGCAGGCATCTCTTCCAGCTGGAGCTAAATTAGAAGATCAATTATGGTTACCTCCCCATTGTTCTGCCTCTCTCATTATTCATAATGCTATATTGAAACAACCTAGACAATCCTGTATTAAACTAAGACACGATCCCCAAATTGCACCTCCTTCCTTCCAGCTCTTCTCAATTAGGGGCCTTTCTTTTGGTCTAGTTGATTCAGGCTTGATATCTGAAGACGTTTATTCGGAGTTGGAAATCAAAGACTACTGCAAGTATTCTTTTCTTCTCTCTCCCACTGACTTTGTCCAACACTTTGATTTTCCTCCTCAACTGCATTTTAATCTCTTTAGACTGAGGTCACTCTTGAAAAGATGGGGATTCCTGACCCCTTTGCTTAGGTCCACTACGAGATGGGAGTGCAGATGGTTTTCCCTCTTCCAACTTTGGTTTACTCTCTCAGTCCACTACAAATGCATATTGAACTCCCCTACATTTTTAAAAACTCAGGGAAGAGGATTGGGGTCAAGTATTTACTTGTAAAACTGGAATTATTTTTATATATATATATATATATATATATATATATATATATATATATAAAATTTATTTTCCTCTCCTGAAGCTGATCCTCCAACTCCTCCTTTTAACTTAACTTTCCTCTGTCTATTAGATTTGATTTATTTTCAATATTTATGTTATTTTGATTGAATAGTTTTACCTTTTTTTTAACTTTCATTCCCATACGTTTAGGGTATCTAGTACATTCTATGTACTAATCTGCAGCTGTGTAGGGGAGTTTGCATTTACAGTTACAGTCGGTGTCAGGATCAAATAAACTGTATCTAATTGTTGATAAATATACCATTGCTGGACTTTAAAAGGTCACATTTTTCTTATTAGAATTGACCTTAAAAAGTCTATCAAGTGTGGATTCATCAACGCTTTGAGCTTCTTTTAATTTTCTGGGTGTTTGGAAGGGGTTTTGAATATCCCAAGCTAGTCAAGGGACTCAGGACAGTATATTAAACTTCATATGCATTCCGGCTGCAAGCCACAGCCATCCACTCTCATCAATCCAGCACAAGTTATGTAACTAGACTGGAGACCTGGCAACCTACATTACAGCTATGTAACCAATACAATCAGGGGAGGAATGGCAAACTTTGGCCCAGGTAGCAAGTAGAACCTGGGTACAGCAAAAACACTCTTTTACCCCAGGCATAGAGGCCAATTTAACAAATGTCTGTCGGACCTGATTGGACAGTGCGGATCAGGTCCGACAGACATCGCTGAATGTGGAGAGCAATATGCTCTCCGTATTCAGCATTGCGCCAGCAGCTCACAAGAGCTGCTGGTGCAACGCCGCCCCCTGCAGACTCGCGGCCAATGGGCCGCCAGCAGGGGGGTGTCAATCAACCCGATCGTACTCGATCGGGTTGAATTGTGGTGATTCCTGTCCACCTCATCAGAGCAGGCAGACAGGGTTATGGAGCAGCGGTCTTGGACCGCTGCTCCATAACTTGTGTTTCTGGCAAGTCTGAAGACTCGCCAGAAACACGAGCCTTCAAGCTCCATTCGGAGCTTGGTAGATAAGCCTCATAGTGTGATGTCCCTTGATTGACTGATTGACTGATAGCACAGCACTTGCGATAGGTAAGAGGAGTCCAGTGAACAAAAAATAAACGTTGAAAGAGACCTGCTTATTATGCAGAAAGTCTGACAAATGTAAATAAGAACTCTCATAATGTGGGTTTTGTACCCATCATGCCTCCATCAGCCCAGATTCCACTACAGATGCTGGACTACAACAGCCTTGTTAGCTGGCAAAAAAATGTATTTCCATTGTATTGTGGTACTATTTATGTTATTGTAAATTATGGCACTAAACAAGTAGATAGATGTTTTGTTTTAACAGATCAGACAGGCAGTGGATAGGTATTGCTGCTCATACATACAGGGTGACACACATTTACAGATCTTAAAGACAATGAGGGTAACACACAAAGACTTACATGCAAGGCCTAATGCACAAGCATACACCCACTAAGAAGGACACAGTCACCCACCCAGTTACAGACATACACACGCACAAAGTCCCACATACTCCCAATTACACACACACACAAAATCACACATACACCTAGTTGCAAAAAAACACAGTCACACATATAACAGTCACACATGCACCTACTTATAGACACAGATACAATCACACATAAACATACATCCACTTACAGACACACACAGTCATATATATACATCTAGTTAAAGACACACACACAGACAGACATACCACAGTCACACATACACCCACTTACAGACACACCCAGCTTTACATACACACACTTACAGATACACACACAGTCACGCATACACCTAGTTACAGACACACCCAGTCACACATACACACACTTACAGAAACACACACAGTCACGCATACACCTAGTTACAGACACACACACACACACACATTTGTACAGAGAAACACTCAATCTAATATACAGTCACATATTTGGCTTATGGTCAATTCAGAACTTTTTTTAAATGTATAAGCCAAACATAAACATATGGGTAACTGAATGACTTAAAATGTAGATAACATATATTAAATGTATAGTTTAATTTTTGTTGCAGTTCATATATTCTAACACTAGGGACAAGCATTAGGTATAACAGTGAAATGGGTGTGTTATCTTCAGTTAAAAGTTGAACAATGGTGCACTCATGGGTTCTGTGCATTCTATAACAGTAGATATTTACATAGTGTCAGAAGTAAACAGATTTATTTAAGTTTGATTGTCATGGCTGCAAGCAGACAGCAAGTGCCTCCTATGAAATTTGATAAGCACAATGTATCTGAGCACTGGACAAGATGGAGAGAGCTCATGGAATTATTATTTGCAGGCCCTGGTGCTGACAAGTGGACACAGGAGCAGAAGACTGCACAGTTTCTCATTTGCTTTGGAGAGAAAGGCAGAGATATCTGCAGATCATGGAGTGCAAGTGGAGCTATATCTGCTGAAGGTAAAAAGGATCCCATTGTGTTATTTGAGAAATTTGAGGCATACTTTAATCCTAAGAAAAACATAACTGTACAGAGAAAAGTGTTTTATGAAAGACATTAGGGTAAAACAGAATCTATAGATGAGTGGGTCACACAGCTACATCTCATAGCTAAAGACTGTGCCTTTCAGGACTGTGATGATATGATAAAAGATAGAATTGTGATGGGATCAAATTCTAGAGAAGTACAGGGAAAATTACTACTAGAAGAGGATCTAACCATAAACTCTGCAGTAAAAATAGCTAGAGCATATGAAACATCCAGAGCTCACATGCAGTTCATTCATGAGACAGACACAGGAATCTTACACATGGTGCAAATTGCAAAGGAAAAGTGAAAGTCATGTTTCATAGCAGAAAAGCAAATACCCTGCAGGATTGTGCAGAGCAAGCTCTTTATAGATGCTGTACTAAATGTGGTACAAAACACACTAAGATTACACAGTGTCCAGCACAGGGAAAAATATGCTACAAATGTCAGAAAAACAACAATTTTGCCAGGGTGTGCAGAAACAACACTATAAAGTATAGGAAGTCAGTGAATCAAGTGGAGCAAGATGAAAATGAAACAGATAGTGACATTGATCAAAGTACAATATCTCTAGATATGGTGGATAAAACAAATGTAGAACAAGATGAAATATATGTTGAGATTCTTGTGAAAACACAAAACATACCAATTAAATTCAAGATTGATACAGGTACACAAGTAAATTGCATTCCTGCTAGCACATATTATGACAAGATATATATTCACATATGTGAACTTAAAAAGTCTGGTCTGTCAAAACTTGTTGGTTATGGAGGATACCGGCTACATGTACTGGGAAAGTGCTCATATCAATGCATGTTACAAAACAAAAAAACTTAATTTGGAATTTTATGTTATAGACACCCCAACAAAGCCTGTTCTAGGGTTAAGTGCCTGCAAACATCTAAAGCTTATAAAAATAGTCATGACTGTTGATCAGTATAGCAAAGATTTATCTAAGCAACAAGTTGAGAAACTATTTTCAGATGTGTTTCAAGGGCCAGGTTGTTTGCCTGGGGAATGCCGCATTAAACTAAAACCAGATACACATCCAGTAATCCATTCACCAAGAAGGATTCCAATTGCCATAAAAGACAAACTCAAAGAGGAATTGGATCGCATGGTAAATTTAGGAGTGCTGGAAAAAGTAGAGGAGCCCACTGAGTCGGTGAATTCAATGGTTGCAGTAGAAAAGATAAACTCAGGTGCTCTCATGCGAGAACAGTACAGTTTACCAACTCTAGATGGCATCACACACAAGTTAGCACATGCAAAATTCTTCAGCGTATTAGATGCTCAGTCAGGATATCGACAGCTCAAATTAGATGAACAGAGCAGCAGGCTCACCACTTTTAATGCACCATTTGGAAGATGGCACTTTACTAGAGTTCCCTTTGGTATTGCCTCAGCACAAGAAATATCTCAGAAAAAAGCACATGAAACCATTGAAGGCCTTCATGGTGTAGATGTAATCATAGATGATCTTCTGGTATATGGATCTACACGGAAAGAATATGATAAAAATCTGTGTGCACTATTGGAACTGTGTCGAGAGAGAAACATGAAGTTAAACCCAGGTAAAATGCAAATCGGTGTTACCCAAGTTAAAAATTTTGGTCATATTCTGTCACAAGATGGGCTAAAAGCAGACCCAGAGAAAATAGCAGCAATTCAACATCTGGATCCTCCTACCTCTAAGAAGTAATTAGAAACCATTCTGGGTATGTTTAGTTATCTGTCAAGGTTTGTTCCTGGACTAGCAGAAGCTACAGCTCCACTAAGAGAACTACTTCAAAAGGATGCACTATGGAGCTGGAATGACTCAATAAATAATGTTTTTGAAGATGTCAAAGGTCTTATTGTGCGTTCATCGGAAACTGGATTACAATATTTTGACCCCAAGAAGGAGGTAACAATACAGGTTGATGCCTCTCAGTTCGGTTTAGGAGCAGTGCTAATGCAGGAAGGCAGGCCTGTTGCATATGCATACAGATCAATGATTCCTACGCAACACAACTATGCCCAAATAGAAAAAGACATCTTGGCCATTGTAATTGGTTGTGAAAAGTTTCATCAATACATCTATGGGCAGAAAGTCACAGTTGAGACTGATCATAAACCCCTTATGAGCATCATGGAAAAACCACGTGGGTCCGCTCCACCAAGGCTGCAAAGAATGATCCTAAGAATGCAAAAATATAATATGCATGTAGTATATGTACCTGGCAATAGAATTCCAGTAGCTGATATGCTTTCAAGGACATTTAAGCCTGGACAAGACGTAAGAGAGGAAAGGGACTTGGAAGAGCATGTGCACTCTGTAATTTCACAATTACCTGCTACTGATGAGAAACTTAAAGAAAACAGAATTTATGCTTACCTGATAAATTTCTTTCTTTTGCGATGTACCGAGTCCACGGATTCATCCTAACTTGTGGGATATTGTCCTTCCTGACAGGAAGTAGCAAAGAGAGCACCACAGCAGAGCTGTCTATATAGCTCCCCCTTAACTCCACCCCCCAGTCATTCGACCGAAGGCCAAGGAAGAAAAGGAGAAACTATAAGGTGCAGAGGTGACTGAAGTTTACATAAAAAATACTATCTGTCTTGAATAGACAGGGCGGGCCGTGGACTCGGTACATCGCAAAAGAAAGAAATTTATCAGGTAAGCATAAATTCTGTTTTCTTTTGCAAGATGTACTGAGTCCACGGATTCATCCTAACTTGTAGGATACCAATACCAAAGCTTTAGGACACGGATGAAGGGAGGGACAAGACAGGAACCTAAACGGAAGGCACCACTGCTTGCAAAAACCTTTCTCCCAAAAATAGCCTCCGAATAAGCAAAAGTATCAAATTTTGAAAATTTGGAAAAGGTATGAAGCGAAGACCAAGTCGCAGCCTTACAAATCTGTTCAACAGAAGCATCATTTTTAAAAGCCCATGTGGAAGCCACCGCTCTAGTGTAGTGAGCTATAATTCTTTCAGGAGGCTGCTGTCCAGCAGTCTCATAAGCCAAACGGATGATGCTTTTCAGCCAAAAGGAAAGAGAGGTAACCGTAGCCTTTTGACCTCTACGCTTTCCAGCATAGACAACAAACAAAGAAGATGATTGGTGAAAATCTTTGGTTGCCTGCAAATAAAACTTCAAGGCACGAACCACGTCCAAGTTGTGCAACAGACGGTCCTTCTTAGAAGAAGGATTAGGACACAGAGAAGGAACAACAATTTCCTGATTGATATTCCTGTTAGAAACAACCTTAGGGAGGAACCCAGGTTTGGTACGCAAAACCACCTTATCAGCATGGAAAACAAGATAAGGCGAGTCACATTGTAATGCAGATAGTTCAGAAACGCTTCAAGCTGAAGAGATAGCAACTAGAATCAGAACTTTCCAGGATAGAAGCTTAATATCTATGAAATGCATGGGTTCAAACGGAACCCCCTGAAGAACTTTAAGAACTAATTTGAGACTCCATGGCAGAGCAACATGTTTAAACACAGGCTTAATTCTAACTAAAGCCTGACAAAAAGCCTGAACGTCTGGGACATCTGCCAGACGCTTGTGCAACAGAATAGACAAAGCAGATATCTGTCCCTTTAAGGAACTAGCGGACAATCCTTTCTCCAATCCTTCTTGGAGAAAAGACAAAATCCTAGGAATCCTGATCTTACTCCATGAGTAGCCTTTAGATTCACACCAAAAAAGATATTTACGCCATATCTTATGATAGATCTTCCTGGTGACAGGCTTTTGAGCCTGAATCAAGGTATCAATGACCTACTCAGAGAAACCCCGCTTTGATAAAATCAAGCGTTCAATCTCCAAGCAGTCAGTTGCAGAGAAATTAGATTTGGATGCTTGAATGGACCTTGTATCAAAAGGTCCCGTCTCAGTAGCAGAGTCCATGGTGGCAGAGATGACATGTCCACCAGGTCTGCATACCAAGTCCTGCGTGGCCACACAGGTGCTATCAAAATCACTGAAGCTCTCTCCTGTTTGATTCTGGCAATCAGACGCGGAAGGAGAGGGAATGGTGGAAACACATAAGCCAGGTTGAACGACCAGGGTACTGCTAGAGCATCTATCAGTACTGCCTGAGGATTCCTTGATCTGGATCCGTAACGAGGATGTTTGGCGTTCTGACAAAACGCCATCAGATCCAATTCTGGTGTGCCCCATAGCTGAACCAGTTGAGCAAACACCTCCGGATGGAGCTCCCACTCCCCCGGATGAAAAGTCTGACGACTTAGAAAATCTGCCCCCCAATTCTCCACCCCTGGGATATAGATCACTGATAGATGGCAAGAGTGAGTCTCTGCCCATCGGATTATCCTGGAAACTTCTATCTTCGCCAAGGAACTCCTTGTTCCCCCCTGATGATTGATATAAGCCACAGTCGTGATGTTGTCCCACTGAAACCTGATGAATCCGGCGGAAGCCAGCTGAGGCCTGAAGAGCATTGAATATCACTCTTATTCCAGAATATTTATCGGTAGGAGGGCCTCCTCCTGAGTCCACAAACCCTGTACTTTCAGGTAATTCCAGACTGCACCCCAGCCCAGTAGGCTGGCGTCCGTCGTCACAATAACCCACGCTGGCCTGCGGAAACACATTCCCCTGGACAGGTGATCCTGTGACAACCACCAAAGAAGAGAGTCTCTGGTCTCTTGATCCAGATTTATCTGAGGAGATAAATCTGCATAATCCCCATTCCACTGTTTGAGCATGCCTAGTTGCAGTGGTCTGAGATGCAAGCGAGCAAACGGAACTAACAGTTTAACACCTCTTCTCTTTACCCTTCCTGCTTAGAGTCAGCAAAGAGAATGACTGGGGGGTGGAGTTAAGGGGGAGCTAAATAGACAGCTCTGCTGTGGTGTTCTCTTTGCTACTTCCTGTCAGGAAGGACAATATCCCACAAGTTAGGATGAATCCGTATACATCTTGCAAAAGAAATACAGCTAGCAACAGAAAGGGATGCAACTATGGACAATATGATCACAATAATAAGGCAAGGATGGCCAAACTCAAAAGCCAAAGTGAATGTTGACTTAAAACCTTACTGGAATGTAAGAAAAAAAACTGTCAATAATTGATGGGATTGTTTTTAAAGGGGAGAGAATTGTGGTTCCCCAGGAGCTCAGGAAAGAAATAAGAAAACTGCATATAGGGCATTTTGGAATAGCCTTGTGTAAAAGACTTGCTAGGAATCTCTTATATTGACCTGGAATGAATTCACAGATTGAAGACATGGGCCTCCAGTTATCAAAGGTCTTGCGGACCTGATCCGACAGTGCGGATCAGGTCCGCAAGACCTCGCTAAATGCGGAGAGCAATACGCTCTCCGCATTTAACATTGCACCAGCAGCTCACAAGAGCTGCTGGTGTAACGCCGCCCCCTGCAGACTCGCGGCCAATGGGCTGCCAGCAGGGGGGTGTCAATCAACCCGATCGTACTCGATCGGGTTGATTTCCGACGATGTCTGTCCGCCTGCTCAGAGCAGACGGACAGGGTTATGGAGCAGCGGTCTTTAGACCGCTGCTTCATAACTTGTGTTTCTGGCGAGTCTGAAGACTCGCCAGAAACACGGCCCTTCAAGCTCCGTACGGAGCTTGATAAATATGGGCCATGGTCAATAATTGTGCAACATGTCAAGAAAATCAAAAAGCAAACCAAAAGGAGCCAATGGTAACAAGAGTACAGCCAGAGAGAGCTTGGCAAAGAATTGCATCAGACCTATTTACATGGAACCATAACAACTATCTTATAATGGTAGACTACAGTCGTTACTTTGAAATAGTTCAACTAAGAGACACTAAGTCTAGTGCAGTGATAAATGTCATTAAATCTATCTTGGCAAGATATGGCATATGTGATGAGTTAATATCAGATAATGGTCCTCAGTACTCCTCAATGTAAATTGCAAACTTTGCAAAAGAATGGGGTTTCAAACACACATTGTCCAGCCCACATTACCCACAGTCAAATGGCTTAGCTGAAAAATACGTACAAATTGCAAAGAACAGTTTGGAAAAAGCAGCCCAAACTAATCAAGATCCATACCTGTGTATTCTAAACTACGGTAACACCCCAATAGATGGAATTGCATCACCTTCACGATTACTAATGAGTAGATGTTTGAAATTAGTTTTGCCTTCAACACCTACACAACTTGCCTCCAAAGTACAGAATCCTGCAATGGTTAAACAGCAAGTGGAATCATTAAAAAACAGGCAGAAACAGTACTATGATCGTGGGTCTAAATTTCTAAAACCTTGTGAGCTTGGCGATAGGGTAAGGATGCAAAATTTAGAAGGAAGGTGGAAACCTGCAGTGGTAACCAAAGTAACAAGTGCACCACACTTGTTAATAAAAAAGTTCTTGAAGTTGCACAATGGTGCCTTAATGAGTTCTGTGCATTCTATAACAGGAGATCTTTACAGTCCCTTAAGGGTTTATGAAGTATGAAGAATATATAAGAAATATCTTTTAAGCAATTATAAAACAAAATGGTAATTGTTTTATATAGTTATTAAAGAAAGAAAAAAGGCAAATAATATGAATGATTAATGTTTTAAAATTGCTATGCTTGTTTTTTTTTTTTTATCCTTGACTAATGAAAGCCAACCTCTGCTATTTTTTTTTTCTATGAAAGTTTCTTTCTTTTTAAATCTCACTCTAATCTAAGATCATTTACATTAATAATTTGGAGTGCATTTATACAATTTTCCATCTTTGAAATCACCAAGAATATGCTTTCTAAAATACACAGTGGTATACATCTCACAAACACTGTGTTCATATTGAAGGTCACACAAATCTGAATAAAGCTGCAGAATTCCTCCCAATAACTTTAGCTAACTTTGTGCTAGATTACAAGCGGAGCGCAAAATATTGCTTTAGCAAAAGCGATATTTGCACTCCACAGAGCAATACCAGTGCACACAAATGTGCACTGGTGTTACAAGTTAGCCGTAATGCGAAAGTGACCTCACACCTCCAAAGACTCCAAATTTGCCTGTTTGCGATGCGCGATAAATTAGTGCTCCACTTGTAATCTGGCCTTTTATATCTACAGAACCCTACACCAGTGATCCCATTTTCTTATACATAATTCTACAGACATGCTAGAAGCTACCGGGTGGATTATTATATGCAATTTGAAGTGTTTTAAATGTGCTACTGGTCACAGTGAGTCTGTGAATTATTATTTTATATTTTATATTATTTCTTCTTTAAAAAACACTAATTATATCCATAATCCTTTTTGCAGAGGAAAGAGAAAACAGTTACACAGATGACATACTGCACATAACAGCTGTATTTTTGTTGCTGCAATAATTTGATTTCTTTCCTTGAATAACCCAGAGGAAGCCCAGCTGGTCACCATTGTATTCATTAGAGAAAGTTGTTCAGTGAAGATGCAGAATTCATGCTCAAGGGATTTTTTTAGAGGATCCATTTGTTAATATACAGTGGCTTTCAAATGTTATCATTGAAAAGCTTAGTTAAAAAAGTAGATTTTTTTTTTTTTATCTGGTATTTGCAAATCAAAGAATAATATTTTAAGACACTGGGAAACTGAAGTGTTCCTAAATCAATGACTTTGAACGCTATATACTTGAGTTTTTATTTAGAATGCACAAGCATAAAATAAACTAGTGTGTGGACCGTTGACCTGAAGTCAAAATTAAACTTTCATGATTCAGATAGAGCATGCATTTTTAAATAACTTTCCAATTTACTTCCATTAACAAAATGTGCATTGTCTTTTTAGAATCAGGGGCCTATTTATTAACCCTCTGTTGGACATGATCCGATCAGCGGATCATGTCTGATAGACATCGCTGAATGCAGAGAGCAATACGCTCTCCGCATTCAGCATTGCACCAGCTGCTCTTGTGAACTGCTGGTACAACGCCGCCCACTGCAGGTTCGCTGCCAATGGGCTGCTAGCAGGGGATGTCAATCAACCCGATATTAATGTTAAATTGGCTCCTAAGTGCTATTGCATTGTCTTTTTATCATGCATATGTTGATTATGCAAATCTACTGTGTTTACTGGTTCTTTAATCATATTAGATGATGTGGTGAAATGCTTTTGCAGTACAGCCCCCTGCTCACTGGCCACTAGTAGGGGCTGTCAATCATCCCTATAGGATCAGGATGATTTCAATCTACCACCTTAAAGGTGGCGGACAAGTTAAGGAGCAGTGGTTTTATGATCGCTGCTTCTTAACTTCCCTTTCAGGTGAGCCTGAAACGATGGGGCTTCGAAACAGCATCCGCTGCTTAAAGGGACATTAAAACCAATTTTTTTTTATCATGATTCAGATAGAGAATACAATTTTAAACAACATTCCAATTTACTTTTATTATATAATTTGTTTCATTCTTTAGATATCCTTTGTTGAAGAAATAGCAATGCACATTGATGAGCCAATCACATACACCATCTATGTGCAGCCACCAATCAGCAGCCTATCTATCTGGATATGCTTTTTAGTAAAGGATATCAAGAGAATGAAGCAAATTAGATAATAGAATTAAATATAAAGTTGTTTAAAATTGCATGTTTTTTCTGAATCATGAAAGAAAAAAAAATTGGGTTTCTTGTCCCTTTAATAATAGAGCCCATGGTTTCCAATGTGAAGGCACATCTGAGGTTCTTAGGGTTAGAGCTAGGATGACTGGACATCTGCAGGAACATAAAGCTGCTTGACGCATGCATGAGTAATATTTCCCAGTGTAGTTGTGAGAGCACAGTTATAGGGACCGTTTTATCAAGGACCGAATGGCCCCTGATGCCAGTTTCCGCACAAGCCTTCAGGCTCGCCGGAAACAGCAGTTAAGAAGCAGCGGTCTTAAGATCGCTGCTTCTTAAGTGGTCTGCCTGCTCTGAGGCTGCGGACATCAATCCGCCTGATCTCATACAAAGGGATTGATTGACACCCCCTGTTAGCGGCTAATTGGCCGCGTACCTGCGAGAGGCGGCATTGCACAAGCAGTTCACGAGGTCGCAGTAGCAATTACCAGCCACTTGTAATGGCTGGATATTTATTATGCTCCCCATACCAGGTGAATTTGCCAGTTTACGGGCGTGTGATAAATTGTAATCCATTATTTTTCATGAGCAGGACATTGACAGTGACCCAATGAGTTGTTGCAGCGGCCCATAACTGACCTTTACCTACTTGTAAGATGTAATTCTTTCCATGAGGGATTTTTCCCTTTGAAGGGGTTAAATGCATAGTAAGCAGAATAAGTAATGCAAAAATCACACGATTTAGCAGGGTATTTAACATTTGAAATAAAATTTCCCTTTAAACTCATGTATCAGTGCAGCTTCAGCCTGTGTGTAACAAAGAAGCCAGCTATATTTTTTATTTGGGCAAAAGCAATCTGTCATCTTCCCACCATTGTCTGATATTATAACAGAAAATATTTAACATAAATTTAAAAAAAAGACTTTTATTTTTCTCTTTATTTATCAACAGAATAAATTCAATATGGTAATAAGATCCAATACCATAGAACTATCACTTCACATTGATCTTGTTCCTAGGGAAATGCAATACAAATCCTGTGAACATTACCCATAAATCCACAGTACTTCAAAATACATCTAGTCAATATTACTTTTTGTATCCATAATACTGTAATAAACATTAAGAAAAAGATACCGATATGCCAACAGTAATGAGATACAAACCTAGTAAACATTACATTTGTGAATTCTAATAAGCTCTGCAATATGAATCATGTTAATATAACACATATGCCCACAGTTTTGTATTTAACTAAGAGCTAGATTACAAGTGGCGCACTAACTGTTGCGGTTCTTTGCGTGCGTCAGAAGTAGTGTGTGTATTACGAGTTGAAAGTAAATGTTTTCGCTTCAGCGCAATTGAATTGAACACATCAGGTTAGCGCAACTTCAGAGCTCTGCTTAACTGTTACACTCGAAATACATTGTACATTGCAGTTACACTCATAACAACACTGACTAAAAAATATTTAAAATATATTGCATAAAAAGCTATAAGGGCTCAAACATATGAGGTCCCAGGTGTTAGAAGAAAAAATAAGGCTGCAAAGGACTTTAACATAGAGATACATACATACACATGTATACATAGGTATATGAATGCTTATAAATATAAACTCACCGGCCACTTTATTAGGTACACCTGTTCAATTGCTTGGTGACTTTAAACATGGCATGGTTGTTGGTGCTAGATGGGCTGGTCTGAGTATTTAAAAAACTGCTGATCTACTGGGATTTTCACGCACAATCATCTCTAGGGTTTACAGAGAATGGTCCGAAAATGAGAAAATATCCAGTGAGTGGCAGTTATGTGGACGAAAATGCCTTGTTGATGTCAGAGGAGAATAGGCAGACTGGTTCTAGATGATAGAAAAGCAACAGTAACTCAAATAACCACTCGTTACAACCAAGGTATGCAGAATACCATCTCTGAACACACAACACATTGAACCTTGGAGCAGATGGGCTACAGCAGCAGAAGACCACACCGGGTGCCACTTCTTTCAGCTAAGAACAGGAAACTGAGTCTACAATTCGCACAGGCTCAAGAAAATTGGACCATACAAGATTGGAAAAACATTGCATGGTCTGATGAGTCTCTATTTCTGCGACATTCAGATGGTAGGGTCAGAATTTGGCGTAAACAGCATGAAAGCATGGATTCATCCTGCCTTGTATCAACAGTTCAGGCTGGTGGAGGTGGTGTAATGGTTTGGGGAATATTTTCTTGGCACACTTTGGACCCCTTAGTACCAATTGAGCATTGTTTAAATGCCACAACCTTCCTGAGTATTGTTGCTGACCATGTCCATCCCTTTATGACTACAGTGTATCCATCTTCTGAATATATATATAGTGCAGATAACTCCAGATTAGTAGTACATAAATGGAATAGAGCTTACCAAAAAAATCAGTCGACTCGTTTCGGCCTTAATCTAGGCCTTTATCTTGATAAAGGCCTAGATTAAGGCCGAAACGCGTTGACTGATTTTTTTGGTAAGCTCTATTCCATTTATGTACTACTAATCTGGAGTTATCTGCACTATATATTTGTTTTTTCACATTTTTAGGTGGATACCATTTCTCCTTGTTTGGTTTACATAGACATTTGATCTTCAAGTCCATTTTGGTGGGCCCCACACCTCTTCATCCTTCACATATTTGAACACAGCAACGCTTCTGGAGATCCGTTGAGTACTATCTGACCCAATAGGATCTGGGTGACTATTAATGTTTTTTACCTTTTTTATCTTTTGGAATATTTATATATTTTTATTGATTAACATCCACACTTTCACACTTTTTTATACACATTTTTTATTATTTAATCATTTTTTATTTTTCTCCTTTTTTTCATCATCACCAGTTTTTTCATAACCAATCTTTATTGTTGCACTGACCACCTTTTTGATCACGAGATTCATTTGTATTTATTTTTGATACCACCACACAGGAGTTTATTTCAAGGACATTTTTTCTTTAATTTCCCTTTCGGGTCTCCGACCCTACACCATTGGAACATTTACATATTTGGACTTAATTTCTCTTTTTTTGGAGCCTGTGACTCATGTGATAACCCATTGTTTTTACTATAGTTTTTATACAGTTTTTATTACATTTTTATATATTGTTATTGGATTTCTGTATACTGTATGCAGCAATTATTGTATACCATTTTCATTGTATAACATTTCTTCATGGATCCATGAATTGTACCCATTTGTTTTATTGTGATACGTGTAAATTAAATTAAGTTTTTATATCCTATATTTTTTTCATCACCTTCATATCCCTTTGCCTCCTCTGGTAGGCGCTTGGGGGTTTCTCATTTTTTAGTCGAACTGCATTAATTAGTTGTGGCATAGATTCTACAAGGTGTTGGAAACATTCCTCAGAGATTTTGGTCCATATTGACATGATAGCATCACACAGTTGCTGCAGATTTGTTGGCTGCACATCCATGATGTGAATCTCACCACATCCCAAAGGTGCTCTATTGGATTGAGCTTTGGTAACTGTGGAGTAAAATTGGAGTACAGTGAACTCATTTTCATGTTCAAGAAACCAGTTTGAGATGATTTGAGCTTGGTGACATGGTGCATTATCCTGCTGGAAGTAGCCATCAGAAGATGGGTACACCATAGTCATAAAGGGATGTATATGGTCAGGTAGGCCGTGGTGTTTAAAAGATGCTCAATTGGAACTAAGGGGCCCAAAGTGTGCCAAAAAATACCCCCCATACTATATGATACAAGGCAGGATGGATCCATGCTTTCATGTTGTTTATGCCAAATTCTGACCCTACCATCTGAATGTCACAGCTGAAATTGAGACTCATCTGACCAGACAACTTTTTTCCAATCTTCTATTTTCCAATTTTAGTGAGCCTGTGCGAATTATAGCCTCAGTTCCCTGTTCTTAGCTGACAGTAGTGGAACCCAGTGTGGTCTTCTGCTGCTGTAGCCCATCTGCTTCAAGGTTCGATGTGATGTGTGTTCAGAGATGGTATTCTTCATACCTTGCGAGTGGTTATTTGAGTTACTGTTGCCTTTCTTTCATCTCAAACCAGTCTGCCCATTCTCCTCTGACCACTGACAAGGCACTGTCTTCCACACAACTGCCTCTCACTGGATGTTTTCTCTTTTTCGGACCATTCTCTGTAAACCCTAAAGATGGTTTTGCGCGAAAATCCCAGTAGATCAGCAGTTTTTGAAATACTCAGACCAGTCCGTCTGGCACCAACAACCCTACCACGTTCAAATTAACTTAAATCCCCTTTCTTCCCCATTCTGATGCTCAGTTTGAACTTCAGCAAGTCGTCTTCACCACATCTAGATGCCTAAACGCATTGAGTTGCTGCCATTGGATTGGCTGATTACCAATTTGTGTTACCAAGCAATTGTACCTAACAAAGTAGCCTTTGAGTGTATACATAAGTGCATTGGAGCCTTCTGCCGCCAAGTAGCTTAAAACATGAAAAATCTGGTTTATATAATACAATACTCATATTTAATGTTCTTTACATAGGGGAATAGCTCCTATATATATGCATTTATATCTATACCTTTGTACAATTATTTATATATACAGTATATACTGTATGTATGTATGTTTATATATACCTGTATACAAATATATATATATATATATATATATATACTATAATAGTTATTGAAGATTAAATAGAACATATTCTGCTAGAATGTGAAATATTTATATTTCATGTTGGGTTAGTGCTACGATCGATTTTGCGCATGTTTGTTTTCCCCGCTTTTGTGCTCCATTTTTAGTTTACTTTTCTGTTGGCGCTCACATGCAAACTTTTTACTTTCAACTAATATGAGCACAACCCTACGCGTGCAAAAAGCCTCCATCTAGGGAAGTCAACGCTTGAGCAGGAGCACTAATTTGCGCTCCACTTGTAATCTAGCCCTACGTGAGTGGTGCTTCAATACACACAGATGCCTAGTGAGGATTCCGGAACTAGATGTTATGTTCTAAATAAATAGTGTTATTGATGTGAAAATGTTACTACTGGCCACCCATCTTGAGAAATGTAAATGGAATTTGTTTTATTTTTGTTAGGGATAGGGCTAGAAGCAGCAGATAGCACATAATGCTTATTGAAATATTGTGGCCTTGGTGAATGTATTGTAGCCCCATCATTTAGGTCTGCGTTATTGTATTATAAGGCAGCAAACATTTCTGATCAATTCACATAGATTATAAACCTAAGCAAATAGCATGGCATATTATCCAAATATTTTATTGATACAAATATTAATGAAAGAAATTAGCATCATGCTAAAAAAAAATTAAAAAATATAATCATTTATTTGTATAGCACCACATGCAGTAAACAATGCTAGAGCCTGTCAGACAAAGAATATTATAGTGCCATACCACGCTGAATTATGGACTTAAGAAGTGACCAGTTATATCACATGGTATCAAAGACATGAGCAGTACTACCATGCACTTTTAATCATGAGATGTGATCATAAATATCACATTGTGTGACAGACATGAGAATTTAAAGATCAATATCATACTGTGTTTCTGACATTAAATCATTAGTCACGTTGTGTAACACGTCATAAATTACATCAGTCAATTAAACAGACATGACAATTTATATTTTATATATTTATGAGACAGACTTTTATCATTCAAAAGCTTTGAAAATATGTTGAAACTGTTTTCTCTTGTTAGTTCTATTATGATGGCATTTCACGTGTCATTTTATTAGAGAGAACTAAAGCTATATTTTTGAATACTTTGTTCTTTGAATTACATTTTTTTTGTATGCTAATTTAACAAGTTAACATTTCACAGACTCAAACACTACATGGTTGATAAATGAAAAATATATTTTTTAAAAATGAAAAATAAAAATCTATCGGCTAGATTACGAGTTTTGCGTTATGAGTAAAAAAGCAGCTATATGGGTTATAACTCTGCTTTTTCACTACCGCTGCTATTACTTGTAGTCTTGTAGGTACAGCTGTACCACACACTTTTTTGCCCATACCGCAAATTAATTTATGCAATTTGCGTAAAGTCTTTTTTCAATGGGACTTCCATTGCGCCGATATTACAAGCTTTTTCTGGGAGGCCAAAAAGTGAGCGGTACAGCCTATCCCGCAAGATTCGTAACGCAATCTGAAGTCAGTAGTTATGTGTTTTACATGCTAAAAAGTACACTAACACCTATAAACTACCTATTAACCCCTAAACCGAGGCCCGCCCGCATCGCAAATACTATAATACATTTATTAACCCCTAATCTTCCTCTACGGACATCGCCACCACTATAATAAACATATTAACCCCTAAACCGCCACACTCCCGCATCACAACTACTAGTTAAATATTATTAACCCCTAATCTGACGCCCCTAACATCGCCGCCACCTACCTACATTTATTAACCCCTAATCTGCTGTCCCTAACATCGCCGCAACCTACATTACAGTTATTAACCCCTAATCTGCCGTCCCCAATGTCACCGCCACTATACTACAGTTATTAACCCCTAAACCTAAGTCTAACCCTAACCCTAACACCCCCTAACTTAAATATAATTTAAATAAATCTAAATAAATATTCCTATCATTACCTAAATAATTCCTATTTAAAAATAAATACTTACCTATAAAATAAACCCTAAGCTAGCTACAATATAACTAATAGTTACATTGAATCTAGCTTAGGGTTTATTTTTATTTTACAGGCAAGTTTGTATTTATTTTAACTAGGTAGAATAGTTACTAAATAGTTATTAACTATTTACTAACTACCTAGCTAAAATAAATACCTATTTACCTGTAAAATAAAACCTAACCTGAGTTAAACTAACACCTAACATTACACAACAATTAAATAAATTACCTAAATTAAATACAATTACCTAAATTACAAAAAAAAACCCCACTAAATTACACAAAATAAAAAAGAAATGATCAAATATTTAAACTAATTAAACCTAATCTAATAGCCCTATCAAAATAAAAAAGCCCCCCAAAAAATAAAAAAGCCACTAGCCTAAACTAAACTACCAATAGCCCTTAAAAGGGCCTTTTGAGGGGCATTGCCCCAAAGAAATCAGCTCTTTTACAAGTAAAAAAAATATACAAACAACCCCCAACAGTAAAACCCACCACCCATACAACCAACTCCCCCAAATAAAAACCTAACTAAAAAAACCTAAGCTCCCCATTGCCACAAAAAGGGCATTTGGATGGGCATTGCCCTTAAAAGAGCATTTAGCTATTTTTCAATTGCCCAAACCCTAACCTAAAACTAAAACCCACCCAATAAACCCTTAAAGAAACCTTACACTAACCCCTGAAGATCCACTTACAGTTTTGAAGAGCCGACATCCATCCTCAACGAAGCCGGGAGAAGTCCTCAGCGAAACGGCAAGAAGTCCTCAATGAAGCACCTGAAAGGGGAATGTTTTATATTGTGTCCATTGGATGAAGCTTACTTTGTTTTTACCGCATTCATTTTATAAACATTGTAATTGCAACTTTTAATGTGCGCTTCTGGTTGTAAAAGCTAAAATGATAGAATTCTGTCAGGCAATTGGAATTCAAAGGACGCCATCTTGGATGACGTCACTTAAAGGAACCTTCATTCTGGAAGAAGACTTCGATTGAAGAGGATGCTCCGTGCTGGATGTCTTGAAGATGGACCCGCTCCGCGCCGGATGGATGAAGATGGATGATGCCCTCTGGATGAAGACTTCTGCCTGTCTGGAGGACCACTTCTTCCGGCTTGGATGAAGACTTCTCCCGGCTTCATTGAGGAATTCTTGCCGCTTGGATGAAGACTTCTCCCGGCTTCGTTGAGGATGGATGTCCGGTCTTCAAAACTGTAAGTGGATCTTCAGGGGTTAGTGTTAGGTTTTTATTTTACAGGTAAATTTGTATTTATTTTAGCTAGGTAGTTAGTAAATAGTTAATAACTATTTACTAACTAGTCTACCTAGTTAAAATAACTATTTACTAACTAGTCTACCTAGTTAAAATAAATACAAACTTGCCTGTAAAATAAAAATAAACCCTAAGCTAGCTACAATGTAAATATTAGTTATATTGTAGCTAGCTTAGGGTTTATTTTACAGGTAAGTATTTAGTTTTAAAAATTGAATTATTTAGGTAATGATAGCAATTTTTATTTAGATTTATTTTAATTATATTTAAGTTAGGGGGTGTTAGGGTTAGAATTAAACTTATATTTAGGGGTTAATAAATTTAGTATAGTGGTGGCAACGTTAATGGCCAAAGATTAGGGGTTAACAAATGTAGGTAGATTTAAACAACTGTTTATTGAGAGGCAGGACGTGTTCTGGGACACCAAACTTAGATTGAGGCCTTTTCTGAAGAAATGGAAATGCCTGATTGAGAGACTGCCCACTGGGCAACAAAAACAGATACTGGCACCTTATGCTCAGCATGAGATTGTACTGGAGGGCATCCTGAGGGGAGACTGGCCGGCCTTGTCTCCTGGGGAACCTGCTCATGCCAGGGTTGACGATTCTGAACTAATCCTGATTGAATCCTTCTTTTGATCCCTTGCCCTTTCTTACTTCCTTGACTCACTCTCCCACCTCACCCCCCTCATCTCTCCCTCTAACCCCCTTTTTTTTTTTCCTCTCCTTTTTCCTTCTCCCCACCTCCCCCCCCTCCCAGACATACATTCATCTACTTAGGCTACTACAATGAAAGACCCGAGAGTAGCTTTGGAAATATATAACTTGTGCGGAAAAAGTGGTTTTTGTAAGTTAGATTAGTTTAGGGTATTGTTAGACTAGTTCATATGGTTTATTATAAAAATTGAAAAATGTTATTGAGAGATACGTGCAAACCAACTACACAGAAAGAGACTTTGTTCTTTACACTTATTATGTTCATCGGATGGCTCCATGGTCAGCCTTCATATAAACGTCAACTACATATGGACTACTGCAATGATCATTATCTAATGTTGCCTTTCTTCAATTGCTAAATATGTATGAGATGCACTCACTGTATGATTAATCATTGGCTGTACTTATGGATTGCCTGACAATTTGTTGTATTCTCAATAATAAAAAAACGAATTTAAAAAAAAACAAATGTAGGTAGGTGGCGGCGATGTTAGGGGCGGCAGATTAGGGGTTAATAATATTTAACTAGTGTTTGTGTTGCAGGAGTGTGATGATTTAGTGGTTAATATGTTTATTATAGTGGCGGCGATGTCCGGAGCGGCAGATTAGGGGTTAATAAGTATAATGTAGGTGTCGGCGATGTCAGGGGCGGCAGATTAGGGGTTAATAAGTATAAGATTAGGGGTGTTTAGACTCGGGGTTCATATTAGCAATCAATGGGGCTGCGTTACTGAGCTTTACACTGCTTTTTTGCAGGTGTTAGACTTTTTTTCAGCCGGCCCTCCCCATTGATATCTATGGGGAAATCGTGCAAGAGCACATAAAACTAGCTCACCGCAGCTTTCAGCAGCGCTGGTATTGGAGTGCGGTATGGAGCTCAATTTTGCTCTACGCTCACGTTTTGCCTGTTAACGCCGGGTTTTTATAAACCTGTAATACCAGCGCTGTAGGGAAGTGAGCAGTGACAATAACGTGCAAGTTAGACTTAGCACCACACTACTCATAACGCAAAACTTGTAATTAGCCGTAAGTGATTAAAGATATACTGTGAAAAAATGTACATGGTAAGAGTACATATTTTTTGAAAATAAGTGATAAAAATATATATAACATGTACATATATGAGACAGAAGTGGGGCTACTCACACTCCCTCAAATTCAGGAAAGAGAGGATACACAAACGAGGATCTAGAGGAAGTGGCACAACCACCAAGAAAGAAAAATTACAAAAACTAAGAAAAGGGATCTATAATCTTTCATCACATACACTCTCAGATAATGAAATAAGGGTTTTGGGAAAAGGTCTTTACTTTAGTCCTGCTAATTCTCAAAGTATTTTTGATTTGCATGTGGACCTTAATAGATTCACAAGGAAGCTTGCTCTTCAGAAACTGAAGGAGGACACTTTAATACCCATATTGATGGATAATATGGACACTAGGATTAAACAACATATCATATATAGTGAACCAGATCAGTTTATGGAACATATAAATAATGACTACATTCATACCCCTTACAAAAATAAATCTAATTTTAATCCCAAGTGCTCAAATTTACCTCATTTTGAAATTTTCAAGGAATTGGTATTTGAGAAATTCCCAAAAAAATGTAGAGGCCCATGTAATCTCAATGTAGAGGAGAGAAAGGCTCTAGAGTCTTTAAAACGTAATGAGAATCTAGTGATCGCTAGCAGGGGGTGTCAATCAACCCGATCGTATCCGATCGGGCTAATTGCTGTCCGCAGCCTCAGAGGTGGAGGACGAGTTAAGGAGCAGGGTCTTAAGACCGCTGCTTCTTAACTTTTGTTTCCAGCGAGCCTGATGGCTTGATAAATCGGCCTCAGTGTGTCTCCAATATTTTTATCACATATTTTGTTATAATATATATATTTCTATATACGTGTTATTTTATGTTTCCCTTAAAAAGTAATGATAAGTTCACTTGCTGGTATCATTTGTTCCTAAATTTCATATTATGCAATCTTATTATTGCTCTGTACTTAGCAAGCTGTGTGGTAGTGATAGCAATAAATGTCAATTCTGGAACCACATTTACAAAGAGTGACTTCTCAACAATCATAACATCAAACAATTGTACACAAGCATTATCTGTAAATATGAGGACACGCAAGACATTTAAGTGGCACATACTACACCTACTTAGAACTGTTGCAATACATACTATAGGCAATATAGTAGAACATGAGAAAGTAATAACATACCGATAATTCCACATACCGGGCTAGATTACAAGTGGTGCGCTAACATTAACTTGCTTGCATATTTCAAGTTGAAAAGTAAACGTTACCACTTCACTACAATTTTTTTTATAAATGATTAAATTAAAAATAATAATAATTAAAAACATATAAACTGGGTACTGGCACCACTAATAGGAGGGGGAGGGTTATGGAGATGATTGCGGTGACCAGGGAGATGGGAGGGTTCAGTACGGATCACTACACTTTGATAAAAAAGCAAAAATGTAAAAAACAAACAAACTTAAACTACATACTGGCAGACTGTCTGCTGTGTCAGTACCTAATATGGTGGTGATCGGGGGGTGGGGTGAGGGATGGAAGAGAGCTGTTTGGGAAAGATCAGGTATGGATTATGGAGAGGGAGGTATCAGGTCGGAGGGTAATCTCTACCCACCATCAAAAATTAACCTTACAAGTTAATTGATTAACCCCTTCACTTCCAGGAATTTCACATAAGATGTGCAGCTGCAATTAGCTGCATTCTAATTGTTTAGAAATAGTTGACATCCATGGCTTTGTCATTGTTTTTTTGGCAAAGGGAATCCCAGAGAAGCTTTTATAACCATTTGTTATATGACTGCAGTAGTTGTGTGTAAATAATTTAAATGAAAAACCCAAAGTTTGAGAAAAAGTTAACTTTTTTTTTTATGTATGATCGGATCTGGCGGTCAAATAGTGGCATCAAATATACCAATATGGACCTAGATTAATACTTTGACTTGTCTACTTTAAATATATACAGTATATAGATTTCATAAGTAAATAAAACAATCAAAAGCTCTATTTCTGTTTAATCAGAGTGATAGCAAAAATTCTAACAATTCTCCGGTACTATAGGCAGTTTTTCTCTGGCATCCCTGGTAGTGAAGGGGTTAATAATGTGTTTTACTGTGTATGTGCTGTAAATATTTTACATTCAATTGTTCTTCACACAGGAGAAAATGTTCTATGCATTTTTAAATGAATAGTAAACACCAAAAATGTTATTGTTTAAAAGCATTTATTTACCATTCCCCAGTTTTACATAACCAACACTGTTATAGAAATATACTTTTTACCTCTGTGATTGTATCTAAGCCTCTGCAGACTGCCTCCTTATCTCAGTTCTTTTGAAAGACTTGCATCTTAGGGAATTATTGCTGACTCTTAAATAACTCCACATGCATGAGCACAATGTTATTTATATGAAACACATAAACTAACACCCTCTAGCTGTGAAAATTTGCCAAATGCATTCAGATAAGAGGCGACCTTCAAGGGCTTAGAAATTAGCATTTGAGCCTACCCAGGTTTAGTTTTCAACTAAGAATACCAAGAGAACAAAGCAAATTTGATGATAAAAGTAAATTAGACAAGTTGTTTAAAATTGCATGCCCTATCTGAATCATGGAACTTTCATTTCAACTTTACTATCCCTTTAAAAAAAAAAAAAAAAAAAAATATATATATATATATATATATATATATATATATATATACTGTATATATATTTACCTATAGAGATACAGAGAAATATATATTTAAAAATAAATAGAACATTTGCGAAGAACATTGGAATGTAAAATATTTATAGTTACCTTCAGGTTAGTGCTGTAGGTGTAACTCCTTTTGGGTTTACTCACGAGCAATAAGTGTTAGATTTGTTTCCAGTTTTCTCGTCATCCGAAGTCCTGGGCCCCAATTTATCAAAGGTCTTGCGGACCTGTTCCGACACTGTGGATCAGGTCCGCAAGACCTCGCTAAATGCGGAGAGCAATACTCTCTCCGCATTTAACATTGCACCAGCAGCTCACAAGAGCTGCTGGTGCAACGTCGCCCCCTGCTAACTCGCGGCCAATCGGCCGCCAGCAGGGAGGTGTCAATCAACCCAATCGTATTCGATCGGGTTGATTTCCGGCGATTCCTGTCCGCCTGCTCAGAGCAGGCGGACAGGGTTATGGAGCAGCGGTCTTTAGACCGCTGCTTCATAAGTTGTGTTTCTGGCGAGTCTGAAGACTCGCCAGAAACACGGCCCTTCAAGCTCCGTACGGAGCTTGATAAATGGGCCTGCTGAAATTAGCATGTGTTGGCTTTCTCACGTGTGCAAACATTTTACTTTTAACTTGTAATATGCACGCTAACCCACACGCATTAAATGTTTACTTCTGGTGGTGTTTGTACTCACCAAGTGCTATTGACCTCAGGGAGTAGAAAATAGCTTGCTAATACTTGCTATTTTCCTGTTAAATAAAATAATTAAAGCCATGTAAGTTTTTAGTTTATAACAGTCTGTAAGTGGCCTCAGCAGAGGAGTTAAGATAAGGAGAACAAGCTTTTACAGATAGTTAAAACATAGTGGACCCCAACTTTACCCTTATTTTTTATAATTAAACAAAAAAATACAATTTAAAAAATACCTCTCTATATTCTCATTCTAATCTTTGTTCTGAATAAATGATTATATCTAGACTTTATTTAGTGTTTTAGTATTCCATCAAAACAACGTGTCTTGAAGGAATAATTGTGGTTTCCTAATTGTATTGAAGGTGGATTAACCAATCCTCTCAAATGTAAAAGAAAATATATGCTACTGTTGTGTTTGTAAACACCACACTAGCAGCCATTGCATAATGAGAGCATTGATGATGCATAAGAGTGACAGCTCCTTTGTTCTGATTAACATCTAACTAAGTACCATTTAAAATAATGATAAAATCAATGTACATGACAGCCATGGAGCCATAAAAAGAAAATTATATAGTTTTTGACAGGTAACAAGAACTCTATTCAGAGGTGTTATTTAATTATTTCTTACATATAATTCTTCTGTCTGTGCTTGTCATTACTAAGCTCTGTCAAATATAAAAAAGCGCAATAACTGTTAACATAATACCTGTTTTAATTAACTGCACAGACATTTATAATAGAAAGTACATTAACCCTTTCAGTACTGAGAATTTCAGAGAAAAACTTGATCAAAGTACAAAATAATTGTGACGTGAGTCACCAAGATCTGAGGGCCTGTTATGGAACATTCTTTGGGCTGGAGGTACATGGGCTTAAGGATACCCAGAGACTGCATGGAAATGTGGAATTTTATATGCTGGTCACCCCATGTACTTTCATAACTCTGTCTTATGTCCATGTCACCCTGTATCCATAAATACAGGATAGGTACAGGGTGTAAGTGCCCCTTGTGGGAGCAATTGTGACTCTATAAACCAAGTGGGCATAAAGGACTTAATAGTTAATAATAGCTGTTCTTATATTCTGTAATAAGATGTATTTTATTTACATTTCTAATCTGATTGTGTCTCAGGAGTCTGTCTGGATAAACTGATTGTGTTCCTGTGTGATTATGTTAACTAGACTGCCCAACATCAGATTGTCTGAGTAAACTTTCTTCCCCAGTTAACTAACTTGATATGTTAATCTGTTTTACATGTGAATAGACCATTGTTAGAGGTTTGATGTATTGTTCATATGTTTGCTTTACTGTCTAACCAATTCCCTATGTAACCAGAAGCTCTGTGACTCTGGAATGCCAGGGCGTATAAGTATTAAGTGCTGACCCACCTTGATGAACCTGTTTCTGCACAGGACAAGCTGGTTTGGAGGGATGTGCCGTCTAGCTATCAGTCCCTAAGCAGCACTACAAAGATGCACCAATGGCAGCTAGTGAAGGATCGCAGCCAGGCGATTATAGGTGATGCAGAGGAAAAATTCCACAGCAGAGTGCGGAGAAGGTTGTCAATCTATGGAGCCAACCCATCCGAAGCCGAGGTGGTGAAGCAGATCACCAGGTATCAGAATATTCGGACAGCTGAGATGCTGGGATCAGATACCTCTAAATGGGAAGTTCCAATATGGGACTTCGAGCGGCAAGTCAAAGTCGCCTTTGCTGTTTTAGGAGGGCCAGTTCCAGAGGAGATGTGCCTGGAATGGAGAGCCCTGATTCGGATAGAGATGTGGGAAGATGCACTGGAGAATTGGTATGGCTACAGAGGCAAAATCCTGCCCTCCCCAGAACAACGCTTCAGGGATCAGGTGAAATTGTGGCTCTGCTTACTGAGAGGACAACCCACAGGTGAGAGGCTAGCCGAACTGAAGTGTCTGGTGCAAAGAGAGGTCGATCTCGAGGATTGGTACAGAGCATTATATTGGTTTGCAGACAGGTGGCAGTTGAGGGCAGAAACGCACTATTCCCTGGAAGGTGATGACTTTGGTGGCCCCGGCTTATTATGGGAAGCATTTGAGGAGAAAGATGACTTTGGCAGTCCTGAGGGATATCGATTCTGGGACATTCAAAGCAAGAGGCAGGAGCTGTTAAAGCCATCGGAAGCACTTGCCTTAGAGCCTGACCTGACATGGCTTATCTATCAGGAATGGTACCTTGAGGTGGATTACATAGAACTGCTGGAAAGTGGACCTTTAATTACTTCAGAGGCAGCGGATCTAGTGGACTTCATATCCATGGATGTTGGTCCGGGAGGTGTGGATGAGACAGTGGTCTCCACACGTGGAGTGCAGGGATATGGGGAAGTCGGCCCAGACCCCCAACCCCCTGGCATGGGGACCCTAGTCACCCTGTTATCTCCCCAGCTGGACCCAGAGATTGTGGATCTAATTGACTTTTCCTCTGATGTGTCAGATGCAGATTACCCAACAGAAGAGCAGGCAACAGGGCAGAGTGTTGTTAGCCTCTGCCCACCCCTAACCAGCACCCGAGAAAACAGTAATGACAGCCTCACACTGGCAGAGGGACCGGAGGAGCATGCAGCAATCCCAGCGGAGGAGCTGGCATTGGGGCCGAGAGATGTTGGTCTCTCTATGCAAGCAATGGCAGATTCCTATCCAGTAGTGGATGGAACTACAGTCTCCACCTGTATTCTCCAGGGATGCTGGGCATATGGCCCATATCCGCAACAGCATGTTGGAGTGAGCCCAGCCACCCTGTCTTCTCTCCAGCGACTTAAAAGACTCCAGGGAGAAGGGACTGTCGGCACTTCTCCCCAGTAGTGGGTATGTTCTGTGAGAGAGGCAGAGAGAGGCCGGGTGAGTGATGCACTGTTTGGGACAATTTGTTTGGGGTACTGTGTGGATACGGGCTTTGGGGGAAGGGATCAACGGACTAACTTCGAAGTCAACCCGTCTGGGGTCTCATCCTGTGTTAGTCTCCTTCTGAAGGGGGAGATATGTGACGTGAGTCACCAAGATCTGAGGGCCTATTATGGAACATTCTTTGGGCTGTAAGTACATGGGATTAAGGATACCCAGAGACTGCATGGAAATGTAGAATTTTATATGCTGGACACCCCATGTACTTTCATAACTCTGTCTTATGTCCATGTCACCCTATATCCATAAATACAGGATGGGTACAGGGTGTAAGTGCCCCTTGTGGGAGCAATTGTGACTCTATAAACCAAGTGGGCATAAAGGACTTAATAGTTAATAAGAGCTGTTCTTATATTCTGTAATAAGATGTATTTTATTTACGTTTCTAATCTGATTGTGTCTCAGGAGTCTGTCTGGGTAAACTAATTGTAATCCTGTGTGATTATGTTAACTAGACTGCCCAACATCAGATTGCATGAGTAAACTTTCTTCCCCAGTTAATTAACTTGATATGTTAATCTGTTTTACCTGTGAATAGACAATTGTTAGAGGTTTGATGTATTGTTCATATGCTTGCTTTACTGTTTAACCAATTCCCTATGTAACCTGAAGCTCTGTGACTCTGGAATGCCAGGGTGTATACATATGTGTGCTGCTTTCAAATAAAGTGTTCATTTTTGTGTTCAGAAAACTAAGAGTTGCCTCAGATCTGTCCTCCATAACTTTAGACTGCGGTCAAAGAGGGGGTACCAGGAGCTATTGCTCTGGATAAAAGGATGTCCAGGACAAGGGAAGTGTTCTGATGGAGGTACTCATTTGGGGTACCATGCGGTCCGTCACAATAATATTTAGCATATATTTTCTCTTACTCCATTTAAACAGAAATAGAGCCTTTTTTATGTACCTATCAAAACTACATATTTATTTTAGGTAGACAACCCAAGGTATTGATCTAGGCCAATAATAAATTATAAAAGGCCAGATATGTTTGTCCGATGCAGTCTTGTGTAGTACAGACTGTGGCGTGAGACAAACATACCTTGCCGTAAGGATCAGTGACTGCCGACTGTACTCGATACAATGCACATGCGCAGTAGAGACTGCCTCTTTCTGCTGCAATCTCACTAAAAGTAGCGAGATTGTGCTATTTCTGCATGCCCCACGAGTGGTGCAGTGCAGAAATAGACGGCCAGAGGTACTGATGCAGAGAGGAACACTCTGTGTCCCTTTCTGCATCGGGCAGCGGTGGTACCGATCGTTGGTGGGGTGGGAGAGTTAGGAGGGATGCGGGTGGGTGGTCCATCACTGGAGGGGGCAGTAGGGGGTGGGGCTGATACGCTACAAAAAAAAATGTTCACAGTGGCAGGGAGGGGGAATGAGTGAGAGAAGATCAGGAGAGGGGATCATGAGGGGGGATTAGGAATAGGGAAACATACCTGGCATTACACATTTTGGCCCATGTACACAGGCTTTAAGACTAGTTTTAACTTTTTCACAAACTTTGGATTTCTCACTGAAATGATTTACATACCACTTGTGCAGTCATAACATAAATGGTTGTTAAAGCTTCTCTGGGATTTCCTTTATTCAGAAATAGCAGAGATGCATGGCTTAGCCATTTCTTTTTGGTATTAGAATGCTGCTAATTGCAGCTGCGCATCACATTTCTAAAATTCCCGGCTGCAAATGAGCTTAATTAGTTAGCTGGTAAGGATAATAGAATTGTAGTGTAAGGATTACACACCCATATGACACCTCCCTGATCTCTCCCAAACAGCCCACTCCCCTTCACCCACACTCCTTACCACCATCTTACATACAGGCAGACAGTCTGCCAGTATGCAGTTTAGGGCTTTTTTCATTTCTTTTTTAATTATTATTTTTATTTTTTATCTGCAGTGCAGAGAAACCTCCTCAACCCTCCCACTTCCCTGGTCCCTCCCAAACATCTCTCTAACCCTCCCTCCTCCTACTAGTGGCAGCCATTTTAGGTACTAACAGCTGTCTGCCAATACCCAGTTCATAGTAATTTTTATTAGATTTATTTATTGTTAAGGTCTATTTTAAATTAAAATATTTGTTTTCTTTAGTGTATGGTTTCACTTCCCCCCTACAGCTGATATTTTTCTGTAGTGTAATTAACCATCCCTCCCACTGGGCCACCCACCCATCTCCCTTCTTCCCTTCTGCTGCTCCCACTGGCACCAACTATATATTGTTACAGAAACACTCTCTGTATTGATCAGTGATCTGGCTTCATATGGTAAGGGAGCACTGATTGTGCATACAAAATAACACAGCAATGAAGGGGCGTATCCTTAAAATGCGTTGTCTTTTGGAATTGCACCGGTCTTGCCAGGAAAGTGTATTTTTTGCTCAAGTTTATCCAAACTGTTTTTAATTGTAAACATTTTTTTTTTATTGTCAAAGAAGTCTCAACATTTGCCAAACAAGACATTTGCAACAAATAGTTAGGTTACATCACATAACTGAGCAATACATATTAGCCGCCCACCACATAACAGACATGGAATGGTGGTACTGTATACAATATTGTTGCTTAAAGACAATACATATTGGCCCTCTGGTTTTTTATGATGAGCATGAAAAGACTTCCCCAACAATCAATCGCATTTATAATATAGAGGAGAAGAAACGTAGTGACAAAAGGACCTCTGGAGAAGAGGAGAAGAGAAGAGCGAGAGAGAGAGGAGGAAGAGAAGTTTGAGCACCTGCGGGGTAGTTTTCTTAGAGAGTCTGGTATTTTATAATAATAAGGATCTCCTGGTTTGCATTCTGACTGAATCTTCCCATACTGTCCACTCCTCCCATATCTGCAGGAATTCCTGCCTTTTATCTAATAAATTAGATGCTATGCTTTCCATCTGGTGATAGAATCTGATTTTATTTAATATGATATCATAATGGGGTACAGTTGTTTTCCAATATTTCGCCATTACCGTTCTAGCAGCCGTACATATAATATTCACTAGTTTAAGGAGTGTTTGTGTAGTCCTGGAATAGGGGCATGTAAGAGAGCCTGCTCCATATTCAGTATAATCTGCCTATTAAAAATCTTACTCAATAAATCTGAAATCGCCTCCCAAATTTTAGCACTTTCAGGACACTCCCACCACATATGGGTATATGTGCCCTCTGATGGGCAACCTCGGTAACACCTAGATATACCTTCTAGTTCTGTTACCGATTGAAGATGACGTAATCTACCCGGGTAATTGTACCATCTGTATGTTACCTTAATATAGTTCTCCTTTAAATTTGCGCTAATGGAGCAGGCTAAACCTTTTTGGATTATGCTTGCCCATTCTGTTAAGTCCCAAGAAAGGTTAGCTTCTTTTTCCCATTTTTTAATGTAGTAAGGTTTCTCTGACCTTTGTTTAGTGAATAAAAACTGATATAGTCTAGATATAGTACCTCTAGTCCTAGTGGTAGAACTGCAGAGTTTCTCATATAATGTAGTGCTGCTTGAATCTCGCGATCTATGTGCTTCTTCTATCTTAGCTCTTAATTGAAAGTAATGAAACCAGGAATGTGGTGTAGAGGGTGGAAGAGAGTTATATTGTTGGAACGAGATCGTCTCAGAGTTACAGGATGTGTCAGCTATCCTATATAGGCCTTTGTTAGCCCAAATCGTGCTAATTTTATCTTTGTTGTTGTGTTTGTCTAGAGGTAGGGATAATGGCGTGAGAGGTGATCCCACGGGAATTAGTTTATACTTATTTTGTGACCTATCCCAGATCCCTAACGTATGCGCAATTGATATAAATCTTTTCCATGAGTCTGGTCTGTCTTTTTTTGAGGTCCAGAAAATCTGATAAACCGGGTATAAATTTAACATGTCACTCTCTATCTGAACCCATGCTAAGTCGCTCTTAGAGTTGTGTAGGAGTGCTGTTTGGGCTAGCCTAGCGGCCTTAAAATAAATTTGTAAGTCAGGGACTCCCAATCCTCCTTCAGTTTTAGGCAGCAATAAAGTCCTCCTATTTATTCTAGCTTTTTTATTAGCCCATATAAACTCCAACATCTGTTTTTGGACTTTCTCAAGATCCTTTGAGGGGATATCTATAGGCAGAGATCTAAAGAGATATAATAGTTTTGGAAGTATCACCATTTTACTAACTACCATCTTACCATAGAATGAAATTTTATATGTGCTCCATATCTTCATTTCTTTATGTAGGTATTTGTATAAAGGGGGGTAGTTGAGTTTGTATAAGTCATCAAGGTTATAAGGGATTAAGACTCCTAAATATTTAATTGCTTTGGGGGCCCATTTGAAATCGAAGTTTATCTCCAATAACTTTTTAGTGTGGGGAGGGAGGTGCACCTCTATGGCTTCGCATTTGTCATTATTAATTTTGTATCCAGACAAATTGCCAAAGTTAGATAGGAGGTCGTATAGGGTTGGGAGGGATAGCAGGGGTTTACTTATTGTTAATATGATGTCATCTGCGAACAACGAGAGTTTGTGTTCTGTTTTGCCTACCATTATTCCAGCTATATTGCTCTGGTTTCTGATGCTTGCTGCTAAAGGCTCAATGCATATGGCAAAGAGCAAGGGCGACAGGGGACAACCCTGTCTGGTGCCATTATGAATATGTATTCTTTTAGATTGGTATCCTGCTATCCTAAGATACGCCGTTGGACTGGTGTATATGGCTTGAATTGCTTTAACAAAGGAGCCCGATATGCCGAACTGCGAAAGAGTCTCAAGCATATAGTCCCAATGGATCCTATCAAAGGCCTTCTCTGCATCCAAAGAGAGGAACAGAGAAGGCACTTTTTCGTTTGTTGCAAAACTGATAAGATCAATAACCTTCCGCACGTTGTCAGGAGCCTCCCTCCCCATAATGAATCCCACTTGGTCATTAACTATTAGTTTGGATATATGTGAGTTTAGTCTCGTGGCCATAATTTTAGTAAGGAGTTTGAGGTCTAAGTTTATGAGTGATATTGGTCTATAATTTTTACAATGGAACTTGTCTTTCCCTGGTTTAGGAACCACGCAAATTCTAGCTGTTAATAAATCATTCGGGATTGTGCCCCCCTGCATTATATAGTTAAACATCTCCGCTAAGTGGGGGACAAGATCTATCGAGAATTTTTTGTAGAAGCTACCTGAATATCCATCAGGCCCAGGAGCTTTGTTGCTTTTAAGTTGTTTGATAGCTATAAGGATTTCTTGGGTTGTAATGGGAGCATTCAACTGATCTAATGCTGTTGATTCAAGGGTGGGTAAATGGCATTCTTTTAAAAACTCCCGTATTTTATTACTTCTAGATTCTGTATGGCACTGTGGTAATTGGTATAGAGACTGGTAAAAGTCCGCAAAGGAGTTGGCGATGTGCTGGGGATCATTAATTATGGAGCCTGATTTAGTCTGTATCTGAGGAATGGAAGATGATCTAGTAATATTTCTAATTTTTCTGGCAAGCATTCGGTCAGGTTTATTTGCATATATAAAATACTGAGCATCAACCATCCTCAGATTTGCTATTGCTTCTTCATCAAGTAGTTTATTTAATTCTGCCTTTTTGGATGCAATTAATTTAATTAAGTTGGGGTTTCTATCCGCTATTACTTGTGTATTGAGCTTCTCGAGCTCTTGTTTTCTCTCTATAATTATTTGTTTTTTTCTGCTTATTTAGGTTAGCTTTCTCATGAATTAATACACCTCTAAGGAAGGCCTTGAATGCACCCCAAATATACAGAGGGTTCGGGGTTGAATTTTTGTTATCTGTCCAAAAGTGACTAATTTGTTGGGTGAGTTTTTGACATATAATTTCATTCCTTAATAGTGAGGGGTCCAAGGACCAAGATCTGTCTCTAGAGGGGTCGAACAGGCCTTTAATTGACATTTCCACAATAGAGTGGTCGGACCAGCTAGTTTGCGCTATATTTGCATTGGTTATCAGTGGACATAGGATCTGACTGGCAAAAATATAATCAATTCTGGAAAAAGAATTGTGGGCTGCAGAATAGTATGTGTAGTTCCTAACCCCTAGATTATGGATTCTCCAAGCATCTAACAAGTTGTGATCTAGGATAAAATTACTCAATATTTTTTTTGAAGATAGTCCAGTGGTAGGGGATCTGTCCAACCTGTCATTTAGAGTGAGATTAAAGTCCCCCCCAAGAATAATTTTGTGTTTTTTCCATGAGGTTAAGAGTTTACTGATTTTAGCTAAGAAATGACCCTGGTTATCGTTCGGGGCATATATGTTTCCCAATACTATTGAGTTCCCATGAATTTTCCCCCTAAGTATTATAAATCTACCCTCAGGATCTCTAATTACTTCTTCTTCCTGGAAGTTTAGGGATGCGTGCAGAATAATAGAGACTCCTCTTTTTTTCTGTTGACCGAATGAATGGTATTGTATCGGAAAGGCCTTGTCCCAGTATTTTGGGTTTTGTGTGGAAGTGAAGTGGGTTTCCTGTAATAGTATTATATGTGCCTGTTTGCTTTTGTATTCTGCAATGGCTTTTTTTCTTTTGACGTGTGAGTGAAGCCCTCGCACATTATGGGATAGTATGTTAATTGACATTATGTAGTAGGATTGTTAAGCTAATATGTAATCTAATAGTGACATGAAAAGGCCAGAACAAATGCTGTTTGTGAGACGTCCCAGTCCTACCTTGTAGTATCAGTGCATTATACCACCACCTTTGTCTCGTAGACTTGATCCCCCAGATGCTCAAAGAAGGATAGAAAAGAACTGAAGAAAAGAGAAAAACATAAACTGTGAACAAAACATTGCGTATAAATATAAACATTAGTATCGGTGCGAGATACCTAATTTCCCTATATATAGGAACATTGGCTACAAGGTGTATGCATAATATCATTAACAGCGACAAATGATTTAGTTCTATATGGAACAAGAACAACAAACCAGAATAATTTAGATAAAGTCTATTAAAGTAATCAGGGAACAGTGTTTAGTCTATATTCGCCTTGGTTTTCAAACTAACTGCTCTATCAGTGGCTAATTGGGTTAACTGATAGCAAATGAATGTGGCATGGATGTATTTTAGTGAGGCCAGGAGGGGCCGCCTATTACCAGTGATGGAATTACTGTGCCACTTCACATTAAACTGAGCTATTGTAAATAGACTATTGTAAATAAACTAAGCTAAACAGAACTATAACTCTAAGGAAGCTGCCTCTCTGCTAGGCAACTATTTGACCATGAGAACAGTAGTCATACAGTTTATATATAGATCCCGGACTTTCATATTTTAGATGTTTCTCATAGGTTCTGCAACTTGGTGTGGAACACACGACACTCACTAGTGTCCAGCTTACAGTCTCTAAGGAGCACCTGAGGCAGGAACTTTTATCGGTTAGCTACAGCCTGCGATTGATGGGTTGGTTCTGTGTTCACAGTATCATCAGGCCTGTTGTGTGGGTTTGAACCTCTAGGAACTTTGTTCCACATTTGTTGTATCTGTTTCCTTGGCGTCCTAGGTGGCAATGGCATGGGAGCGTCCACATCTCTAAGTTGTAATCGTCGGAGCAGGTCTGTTCCCTCCACAATGGAGGTGCAGGAGTAGGTTGATTTATTAAACAAAAACACAAGTCTGAATGGGAAAGACCACCTGTATCTAATTCTTGCTTTTGTGAGAGCCATGGTGATTGGCTTGAGTTCCCTTCTCTTGCGCAGTGTGATGGGAGATAAGTCAGCAAAAAATTGAAGGTGGTGCCCCTCAAATTCAATATGTTGTTGAGTTCTGGTGACCTGGAGGAGTTGCTCTTTGGTAGTGTAGTAGTGGAACTTGAGGATCACATCCCTAGGTGTGTTTGGAATATTAGGTTTATTCAAGGCTCTATGAATTCTGTCAGTTATGAACATATTCTCCTCTACTTCTGGTAGCAGACGTCGTAAGATTCTAAGTAGAACCTCGTTGAGCTTATCGTATGTTTCAGGTAGGTTTCTGATTCTGACATTAGACCTCCTAGATCTATTTTCCAGGTCTTCGAGTTGGGATTCTATTTGCTCAATTTTATCATGTTGAGTCTGTACAGAATTCTGTATGATTGGGAGTTCTTCAATGATTTCTGTAACTTTGTCCTCCAACTCAGAGGTTCTCTGGCCAATTTCTTTTATATCGTTTCTGATATCTAGTATTGCAGCTTTTAATTCTATCTGAAATACCTCTTTAATTTGCTGTACCAGGGTATTATTTGAGGGTTGCGGTGGCTCTTCAGAACTGGTGTCTAGTGTGTGATCCGACATTTCCCCCTCTTGAGTAATACTTTTGGTTTGACTCGTAGACTTCTTTTTCGCTTGTGCCTTAGATAGACAATCTTTGACTGATTGTGTTTTTCCTTTCATTGTATGCGAGGAGATAGGTGCTAGTAGTGTCTCTTGTCTGAGTACCGGGTGATTCTAGCATGCCATTAAGACCGAAACTGATGAGTCGTCTTATGTTGCTGTCAGTGAGTCGCTGTATTTTAAAGCATATTTAACACCTTGTGCACCAACATGTATGACCTAAGTGAACATATTTCTAATTGGTACACCTACCCACCAAGCATTATTTCCTCTGGGTTGTTTGATAATGGATAGGGCATTCAGCTTGTGAAGGCCTGCTTGTATCTCAGAGCCCGTAGTTTACTATCTTGGATCTGAGACAGGAGCCTTAGTTATTTTCTCTAATGTGGAGTAAAGCAGCCAAATCCTCTATTTAGCAGTGCAGACACCTTTTAAATCGCTACTTCCAGACGCAGGTACATGCCCTGGAAGTGCGCAATACATACAGATAGTTATTATGTCTTTTACTGGGTGTAGTTGTTTCTGCATCCCATACAAGATAAAATGAGTCTTTCTTCCTCTCCCAGTTACAAACTGTAGGCTTATATTGTGACCTTCCTCAGTGTGCTAAAGCTTTAGTGACCCTTTTCAAAGTGCGGCTCGTGCTGTCTCCTCTTGGGGCCTAGGGGGGTTACTTGTATAAGGGCCCACTGAGGAAGGGGCTGTGAATCCTGGTTGCCTTTGCAGTTTATTTGTAAAGTTGAGTATTGCAGCGCTGTGGGGTGCTACTGGTACTCGTAGATGGCAGCTGAGAGATTGCAGTGTGGATAAGGGCTTAAAGACACAATATGGCGTCTTTTCCCGCCAAGTGCTGTCTGCTACTGTTATGTATGTTAGATGGCCCCCAAACCCTCTCCGGGCTCAATGACTGTAGGCTTTTATTTATCTAATAAAGTCCCCAGCCTATCGTATGTGTATCTGTGCCTTGGAGTGATAAGTTGTTACCTCCTTGCAGCGTTGGCTCCCTTCGGCAACTTGCGTGGCTTTCTGTCCGACAGTAATGGCAGCCGCTTTCTGTGTTCGGCGATCCTGTTCACCTCTCCTGAGGAATATCAATTGCGGATGCCGCGTTATGTCTCACCACCTTCTGTATCAATAATGTAGAGTTTGCGGCTCTGTTCAGCCACTGGAGCGGAGCCCCGACCCTCCGGCAGCTGAAGTTGTAGGCAGTGTCAGCCGGGCTGTGAGTCCCTCCGGTTGCGTTGAAAGAAAACGTTTTGCCGGACTAACAAATCAGGCTCTGGTCTTCCTATTATCTAATGGGATTGATTTCAGATAAAAGTCTCTTAATAATAGGGTATATTTTGTGCACAATCTTTTGGCTGCACCATCCAAACTGTTTTTAGATGAATTGATATGTTTTAAATACTTTTTTGCATGCATGCAGGAAATTGGCAATAGAGAGAAGGCTGTAAAGTTTCTGCTGCAATATATGTAATACATCGCTGATCCCACCCAGACATCCAACATACAACACTCCTTCTATGCCAAACTGTTTACATACTGAAGATAGAATACAGCTGTATTCTTATTATTCTTTTAAAATCTGTGCATTCTGCATTATGTATGAGCATGATTTATAGAACAGAGTCTTAGGTATTATTGCCTTTACTTCTGTTTTTATTTGCTTCTAATTTTTAAACCATTTAAAACATTTAATACAATTGTGATCGCTGAAGCGACGGCTGTCCATGAATCACATGGATAATTTTCCCTTTATCTGCTCAGATTCGATCCAACCATTTTCCATTATAGAAATGGTGTTATTGATTGGATTGTTATTACTCAGAATTTGAAAAACAAAGCTGAAAAAATGCAGATACATGGATCAGAAAGAATAGAATCAACCACTATATCCTCCATTTATGAAGTAGTAATAGCAGTTTCGCAGCCCCAGAATTTGTTATTTGGCTTAACCAGGAAGTATAGGAAAACCATGAATTTTACACAAAAGTAAGCTGTGTTTAAGGTCCTTTTAAATGAATCTTATACAAATATTACATACTAATATATAATAATATTACATAATAATATATAATATTGAGGAAGTGCCAGCTTATAGCAGAATTGTGCCATTGTGAGAGAGGTGTGAGTAGGAAACACAACCTGTGAGCAGGCCCGTGACAGTGTATGATGGTGTTAAAAGAGAATGGGCTTACTGGGTGATCCATTTTCAGTGGGTTAAAGAGGTTATATATTAGCTGTTAAAAGTTTAATTTGAAAAAGAATGTATTTGTTGTAGAAGGATGCTAGTGTATAAGGGGTTAATTTCTTAGTCAGATATGGGTCTATGCTAGGGTTACCACGTGTCCTGTATTGCCTGCGACAGTCCCGCATTTTAAAAGTCTGTCTCGGGTCCCAGGTACCTTCATTCAGTGTCCCAGAATGAAATTAAAAACTGAAAGCCAGCACTGACAGCAGTGAAAGCCAGCACTGACGTCAGACTGATTGAAGTCTTAGGACTCTAGAGCGGCTTGTTGCTGGCTTCCCGCAGCGCCGATCGTGAGTCTCATCCCAAATGTATTTTTGCTGCAAGTTTGAAAATGAATTGTTATACTCTTGCTAGACTTGCCAAGCTTCAAAAGTTTGCTGTACAATTGTTGCAAGTCTTTATTGAAAGTCTCTGGAATAGACTTGCTTTGTAAATTTGCAGCAAGTATGCCACAATTGTGTATAGCATTTGTTTTTTTTTTCTGTAAAAATTGCAAATGTATTGCTAAATTCTTGTTAGATTTGCCAAGCTTCAAAAGTTTGCTGCACATTTGTTACAAGTCTGCGTAGAAAGTCTTCAGAATAGACTTGCTTTGTAAATTTGCTGCAAGTTTGCCACAATTGTGTATAGCATGTGGGTTTTTTTCTGTTAAAATTGCAAAGGAATTGCTAAACTCTTGCTAGACTTGCCAAGCTTCAAATGTTTGCTGCACATTTGTTGCAAGTCTGCATAAAAAGTCTTCAGAATAGATCTGCTTTACAAATTAGCTGCAGATTACAAGTGGCACACTATTTTTTGCGTCTGAATTAATGTGCAAGTTTGTGCCCTTTTGGGCACGCAGATAAGACCATTTATTTTGCAAGTTGAAAGTAAATGCGAATGCGAGAGTGCAATCACGATTTAGTTTTTTTTGGTTAATGTGACTTCAGAGCTCTGGTTAACTGTTACACTCGACTAAATAGTTGCACAATACACATCAAAAACATATGTAACAGTACAGTTACATTCATATTAACACTGTCTGATAAAAATTATTGCATAAAAATATTGCATTACAAAGTTAAAAGAGTGCAAAAATATGAAAACACACATGGCAGCTTGTTTTTTTTTTTTTTGTTGTTGTTCAAAATAAGGCTCCATTAAAGCCTAGGAGGAATACGATCCTATGCTCACAAATTTGCATAGCCTTTTTTTCTGCACAAGGATGCGACAACGAGAGAGCAAAATTGTTACTTCCAACCTGTAATAAGTGCACAACTGGGTGCACAATAGTAAAAAATTGAGCGCAGATAACACGCTCGCGGGAGTGCAAAATTGTGCTTCACTCTTTGGGGCATATTTATCAAGCTCCGTTGCTCCATAACTTGTCCGTCTGCTCCATAACTTGTCCGTCTGGTCTGAGGCGGCGGACAGAAATCAACCCGATCGAATATGATCGGATTGATTGACACCCCCTGCTAGCGGCCAATTTGCAGGGGGCGGCATTGCACCAGCAGTTCACAAGAACTGCTGAAGCAATGATAAATGCCAACAGCATATGCTGTCGGCATTTATCGATGTGTGGCGGACATGATACGCTACTACATATTATGTCCGCTAGCACATAGATAAATATGTCCCTTAATCTTGCCCTTTATGTTTCCCCTAAATAAATTTAATTTTGGTATCTAAAAATTCACTATTCCTTGATTTTACATATTTATTGATTTGAAGATACTTCACATTGATTATACTTACATTGAAGTCATACCGTGGAAGTAATAATTTCTTTGACTCATCTTTTTATACTAGCTATGTCACTTTTAGCACTCACTGTCTCACTACCATGAACTTTCTGTGTGCTGCTGCAGACAAGCCATGTGCAATCAGGTAAGATCAGCCATTAGATTAGATATATAAACCAGAGTATCTCACTAGCTGCACACATATGTGTAACATATAATAATACACTAATGATTTGCTTAGCAGCATTAGTAAGCCCCCTGCTACTGCATTACACAGAACATACAGACACAACTATCTCACTAGCGCTGCACACATGTGTAGCATATAATTATACACTAATGATTTGTTTAGCAGCATTAGTAAGTAACCTGCTACTGCATTACATAGAACATAGAAACACAACTATTTCACTAGCGCTGCACACATGTGTAGCATATAATTATACACTAATGATTTGTTTAGCAGCATTAGTAAGCCACCTGCTACTGCATTACACAGAACATACAAACACAACTATCTCACTAGCGCTGCACAAATGTGTAACATATAATTATACACTAATGATTTGTTTAGCAGCATTAGTAAGCCACCTGCTACTGCATTACACAGAACATACAAACACAACTATCTCTCTTTTTTTTTTTTTTTTATATATAGTTTTTATTGAAACAGAATGGGTACAGCTTGAAGACAAAGAAGACATCATATTACAGGCATATAATGGCACTTTATAATTATATCTCCATCTTCATCTAGTAATAAAGTTCAAACAAAATAAATTCTCGCACCCATAATGGGGTTTTTTTTTTTTTTTTTTAATTTTTTATGCCCTACCGCCTTTCTCTCCACAGTGGGAGAGGGGGGGCATCCATTCATCCACTCATACCAGGAACAATAACAAGGAAAAGAAGGGAGAGAGAAGAAGAAAAAAAAAAAAAAAAAAAAAAAAAAAGGAGAAGAATACTCTCTGTTACCCCTCTCCTCTCAGCCACCCCCTCTCCCCCTATTACCTATATTCTCCACCCAGCCCTCTCGTGCTAATCATCCCAGATCAGTACCATTCAGTTGGGAAGACCCCTGTCAGAATCAAAGTTTCAAAGTATTCTGTTCTTCGCAAATTAAAAATAAGGGAGAACTGAATATCACGTGGGTAAGATAAAATAACTCTTAGCCATTTTGAGAAGAAAGCTTTAATTTTTCTTTTTTGTGAGACTGAGATACTCATTTGTTCAAAAAATAACTGTGCATGTATTGAATTTATGAAGCAAGACATAGGAGGGGCCTTTTTACTTTTCCAGTGTTTTAATATTAGGTTACGTCCCAGCATGATTGTCGTATTAATAAGGTTGATATTATCTCTATTTGTCTCTGTAGTGGCAAGAAAAAAAATATGTTTAGGTGTAATCTTTAGTCTAGTGTCTAGCATCTTATTGAGCCAAAATTCTATTTTGATCCAGAACTGCAGAATTTTGGGGCATTCCCAGAAACAATGCACTGTATCTGCACCTGGATTATTACATCTGGGACAATTATTAGCGGAATTTGAATTCCATTTAGTCATTTTCATTGGCGTCAAATAGGCCTTGCTAATTAATTTTATATGTGATTCTTTCCAGACTGTCGAGATAGAAGCACTCTTGACCCACTTGAAACTTGCTTTTAGCATATCTACAGTCATGTTATCAAAATGGGTTTTCCATTTCTCAGAGAGACTATTAATTATTAACTGACCCTGTTTAGCAAGCATAATTTTATATAGTAAGGCGATACTATGTTTGCCTGTTTTATAGTATGTTAAATATGTTTCAATTTGTCCCCATCCTTCACGTTCTAAATTTGATATTTTATTTTCTGCTATAAAATGTCTGATTTGCAAGTAAGCGAAGAAGTTTTTATTTGAAAGATCAAATTCTCTGGCAATGTCCTCAAACGATCTAATCTGAAGATAATTATTTAAACATTGATAGACATAAAATAGGCCTTATGGGACCATACATTATAGACTTCATAGGATAAACCTGGCGTAAATTTTGGGTTACCTTGTATTGGTAGGAGTGGAGATATTTCAAAGTTAAGATTAAGTAGATTATTCAGTTTCTGCCATGCTTCAATAGTGTTACGTATTAATAGCATCTTTTTAATATCCTTTGGTAGATATGGTATTGGGCAATGCAACAAAGCTTTCAATGTATATGGAGCACTAAGTTGTTCTTCCATATACACATGTGTCAGGTAGTTGGCTTCTGTTACCCAGTCAAATGCGAAACGAGCTAATGTGGCTATGTTATACTTTTTAATATCTGGAAAAGATAAACCGCCGTCTTCAAATCTGAGTGTTAGTTTTGCTATAGAAAGCATATGTCTCTTGTTATTCCAGAAGAAATTAGCACATTCTCTATTAAATCTTTTTATATCTTGACTCTTTATAAATAGTGGTAGATAGCGTTGTAATTTCTCTGAAGCTTTTTTAAAGAAAGGAGAGTAATTTAATTTATACCATTGGTTTGGGTCTACATGGAAATTTAGTCCTAGATACTTAATACTTAAAGACTCTTGGAAAGGATGATCTTGTGTGCTTTTTTTCGTCTTATGTAACCAGAGGATTTCGGACTTATTAGCATTAATTTTATAACCTGAAATAGAACCAAACATATCGATAATATTTAAGGCCTGTGGTATATTCCTCTCTGTGTTTCTAATATATAATAACAAATCATCTGCATATAAAGATAATACTACTTTCTCTTGGCCTAATCTAATACCTTGTAGTTCTTGTCGCAATGTAACCGCCAGAGGTTCTATAGCAAGATTGAATAATTGCGGGGAAAGTGGGCATCCCTGTCTCGTTCCTCTATATAGTGTTAAATTCGAAGTGTAACTGCCATTAATTATAATACTGGACCGGGGATGGTCATATAGAATTTTAATAAATTGCGCGAAATGGCCTGAAAAACCAAAAAAGTTTAAAGTCGAGAATAGATGATCCCAGCCCACGGAATCAAACGCTTTTTCGGCGTCGATTGTAATTAATGCAAAGTCCTGATTGTCTTTTTTTCTCTCTGATACTTTATTCCAGAAGTACTCTAGTACTAAAGCTACTTTCCGCATATTTTTGGTAGAGGATCTTTGGTACATAAAGCCCGTTTGATCAATATGAATGATTGGATCAAGACAGAATTTTAATCGGTTTGCAACGATATGAGTTAGTAACTTATAGTCTACATTAAGTAGTGAGATGGGCCTATATGACTTAGGATCTAGTGGGTCTTTCCCTTTTTTCAAGATCAGTGATATGATAGAATCTGAAAAATACTTTGACATATTTATGCCATCTATGTAATATCCATTAAACAATAAGACTAGAGTATCTGCTATCTCTGATCTGAGTATTTTGTACATTTCTACGGGTATCTGGTCGGGGCCAGGAGCTTTATTGACTTTAGCATTATTTATAGCTTCTAGAACTTCCTCTTTCCTAATCGGTCTATTAAGGGCGCTAACTGCTTCTTGAGATATTTTAGGCAAGCTGATCTTATGCCAAAAATTATTCTTATTCTCCATATTAATTTCTTTTGCTGCATATAGATTTTGATAGTATTCTAGGAAAACATTTTTAATTCTTGCTTGATCAGTGACTCTATTTGTTCCCTCATAAATTGCTTCTATTGTATTGGATTTTTTCCTGGCCTTGTCCAACCTAGATAAAAATTGGGCCGACTTCCCGAATTGGCCTTTATATTTGGTACTTATTTTAAGTTCTTCCCGGGCGACCTTTTGTTTGATAAAAATATCCCTCTCTGCTTTAGCTGTTTTATATTTATCCCCAAGCTGCTTAGAGGGGTTATTAATATATTTGGTATATGCATTCTTTACTTGTTTAGATAGAAGAATTTCCCTTTCCTGTGATTTCCTTTTTTTTGCAATCATATATGCTTTAATATGTCCTCTTAGAAAGGCCTTAGCGGTTTCCCAAAATATTTCTATTTTCCCACGATACGCTCTATTTAAGAAGTCGTATTCTCTCCATTTACTTTTAAGCCAGTTATTAAATTCTATATTATCTGCTAAAAATTTTGGGAAGAAAAAGTTATTTCTTTCTCTATTCTGGGTTGGTAGTAGGTGAAAGTCTAAAGAAATAATTGCGTGATCTGAAATCAATATGTCCAGTATTTCTGCCTTGACTTCTAATTTGATTAAAGAGCTGGACAGCAAGAAAAAATCTATCCGAGAGAAGGAACCATGACTTTTGGAGTCACAGGTGAAAGACCTTGTATCAGGGTGCTGCAATCGCCAGATGTCATGTAGCTTTAGATCTTTGCATATTTGTTTAAAAATTTTTGCCTTCTGTTTAGAAAAAGTAGACTTTTTAGAGGAGCTTTTATCCAATTTTTCTGTGGGTATTAGATTAAAATCACCCGCTAGAATTATATTCTGTCCATGAAATTTGGTTAACATAAAAACTAAGTTATTCCAGAAGCTAGGCTCTGTATTATTAGGACCATATACATTACAAATCACCAATTGAAGGCCGTCCACCTGTATCTCCAAGACCACCCATCTCTCTTGCGGATCTAAAATTATATTCAAGATACTATAAACTAGCTTTTTATTTATCAGAATAGCAACTCCTTTTTTCCTTCTGGAACAGGGAGCAGCTATCACCTCTCCAACCCATTTACTTTTAAGTTTCACAATTTCCTTCATTTTTAAGTGTGTTTCCTGTAGTAGGACTATGTCAGGATTGTGTTTGCCCAGTTGTCTAAGTATTGTTTTCCTCTTGATTGGGGAGGTGATACCCCCCACATTCCATGATAGACACCTAATATTTCCTTTTATTTATAAAACATTCCTGATCCGAACGGGGTAAGAGGGGGAGGGGAGTAGGGGGCAGAGAGCAAGTGAAGCAAAAAGGGAAGAAGAAGAAAAAAAAAAAAAAAAAAAAAGGGGGGGGGGGGGGGGGGAAGCACCCACGCAAGCATTCATACTACCATGTGGACAACAAAAAATCCCCAGCCAAAACAAAGTATAATTTGCTAGTTCCTCTAGCATGTAAATCAGCTTAAATAAAAACCTATATATCATAAATGCAGAATAGATTTCAATTTCATCAAATATATTGACTAGCACCATAAATATGCTCAAGTTAGATTGCCTAGGATGTGTTCCTTAAATCTTATGTGAGTGATATCTTATGTTTTTTGAAATACGCTTTGGCCTCTTCTAAATTATCTAATTTAACTATGCCGTCCTTTTCTTCTATGAGAATTTTTGCTGGATACAATAATTTTGCTAAGAAGCCCTCTTGTATCAGCTTTGTACAAAAGGGTGCCATCTCTTTCCTCCTAAAAGCTGTATCTGAGGAATAGTCTTGAAAAGCTAAGATTTTATTTCCTCCAATATGAAAGTTTTCAATTTTTCTATATGCTCTAAGCGTATTTGTTTTATCCTGAAAGTTCAGAAATTTTATCAAGATTGGCCTATATGTGTTTTTCCCATTATCTCTAGTTCTAGGGGGACCCAGTCTGTGGGCCCTTTCTATGAGTAATGGCACCTGTATAATACCTAGGGCTTGAGGGAGAGTTATTGATGCAAATTGTAGAAGGTCTTTATATTGATCTGTCTCAGGCAATCCTATTATTTTTAAATTATTCCGCCTGGAGCGGTCTTCTAAATCATCTATCCTGGCAGTCAACATTGTATTTTTTTTTCCAAGGTCTAATATTCTTTGAGAGTGATTGTTAGATATATCTTCTACTGTAGAAACTCTATCCTCTACTTCCGTAAGTCTATTGGCGAATACTTTTAGTTCTGATGATAGCCCAGATATTTGGATTTTAAGTAGTTCAAATTGGGGCATGAAAATATCACTGAGCTGGGTAATTAGTGGTTGTAAGTCTGCTTTTAAATTGATTCCTTCGCTAGCATTTTCCATCATGATGTCCGATGTACGTGGCTTCCTGTCTTTTATTTTAGGTGGCATGGTCTGTGAAAGTGTATTGTGAGGGGAGAGAAATTTTTCCATATATTTCTCGTGTACGTGGGGGAAAGAATAGAGTTGGCCACTTAGAAGTGGATAGACAAGTAAAAACTATACGTGGTTTAGGGGGGAGTAAGCCCCACTTGTGGGAGTATAAAAAGTGAGAAAGAAAAAAAAAAAGGGGACAAAGTGTAGATAATGTGCAATCTATAAAGTGATTTAAATGACCATGATTATAGCCGCAACACAGTACATCGTGCCCTAGATTTAAATTTTTTTTTTTTTAGAAAATTTGCCTTGTTGCTCCTACTACTAGACAGTTTGAGAAAGGGAAAGGAGTAGAAAACTGTTCCTACTGCAGGAAGTATAGATAATATTTGTAACTTTTACTTAAATTTAGATCCCCAGTTGGTGCCTTAACTATTTAGAATAAACTATGTTATAATATCAATTTAGACCACTTTCCTTAAATTGATCCTAAAAAGGAGTATCCTTTTTCTCTTGATGTATTTTACCCAGAAGTCAGTAATAACCTTCAATTCAATATATAACTCTATGTTTCACTTGAAAATTTAACACACGATCCAAATATAAAACACCTGCATCTGCTTCCTTCTACTAAATCTACATAGACTGAAATTTCCATATATTATCTGTTTAAAGATCTATAAAGCATTAATTCAGGAAATAGCGGTTGTAATAAATTCCCTCTTATGCTCCTTATATTAAACGGGACAATATTGTACCCAATATAGAGCTAATCCTAATATACTAGACATATAGCGTTTGTATTTGGGAATAATTTTAACACAAATTCCCTAAATTAACCCAAGGATCTAGATATCTCAATTTATCTATTACAAGAGATATTTTTATAGTCCAGACTTAATTCTATGGACTCTTTAGCCTATTAGCAATTTAACATGTAATTTATATAAAGATAGCCTGAGTCATCTATCTGCCAATAAATCTAAATTTCTAGTTTCTCCTGGTATCTACCTCGAAATATAAGCTCACAGTTTAAGTCAGCATACTCAATCTATTATAACATTTTCAAGCGCTATAACGAAGATATATATGCAGTTTCACACATATGAAATAAACTATATAACAGGCAGGCAACAGTTTCCAAGTTCTTAGTATTATGTTGCCACAATGTATATGAATTGGCTTGGTTCCCAACTATTGTTATATCTGTGGCGAAAAGAAACAAGTTGTTGCCATCCAAAAAAACAACTGTGTATGCTCTCAGGATCACATCAGGATAGATTAGTTATTTCGCTGAAATTTGTAGGCACAAAAGTTAAAGGCAATGTTCATATGTCTGCAAACAACGTATTATAGCCTTAAAATAGAGGCTTAAGTAAAGAAAGTACTTGCGTGTTGAGGATTTTGGATAAATTTTCCTTGCCCAGGATAGACCTTGTTACCCCTGCACAGCGATCTTTAAACAGTGATAGTCTCTGCATCCAGGAATTAACTCTGTGATAGTCTCCGCAGGCCAGGGCTTTGCTAAGAGGGATAATCTCCAGTGTTTTACTCCGTTAAGACCGGGCTCTAATTGCCCCCCCACTTCCAACTTCAGGAGGTCTTCTTTTCTTTTCCCACAGCAGCAGCGTTCTCACCAACCAGAGTTTCCTATCCTATCCTTCCGTCAGCTGCGCTGCCGCCTTACTCCTCGCGAAAGGGAAATCCCCAGACTCCAGTACAGCGGGGCAGATACAACACTCCTGCTCCAATAGACGTTTCCACGCTCCGTAGTAGAGCCGGTCTGTATTCTCAGCCAGGTGAGGGAGTTGGAACAACCAGGATTTTATCCTCTCGACATCCTCCGTATCAGAGCCGATATATGTGGACACGATCAGCCTCCTCTCGGCAACGGTTCTCAGCCAGGTGAGAGAGCCAGAGCATTCAGGGTTTTTTTTTTTTTTTCCTCGGCGTTCCTCCGCAGTAGAATCGGTCAGTATGGGGGAGGTCAGTCTCTTCTCAGCGTCAGCTCTCAGCCAGGTGAGAAGAATCAGGATAGTCAGGGTTTCTTTCTCAGTGTTCACCTCAGCCGCTCCATAAACAAGGCGTGAGGACTTAGTCAGACCTCTATTTTTAAGAAGTGGCACCCCTTATGTTAAGTGCAGCATTGGTCCGATTCTCTGCTAAGTAAATTCAGTCTCTATTCTTTTTTATAGACAGCTCGCTATTTAAGCAGTGTAACAGTGGCTTGGCTGTGGCTCTAGCGAATGAGCCGCCGGCGGCTAACAGCAGACTTCCAGGTCGCACCCTAATTGAGGTAGGGCAGTGTCCTAGGGAGTATGTTACAAACTCCAGCAACGGACAGTGACCGGCATTGGTTCTTCATTGAGCTCCTGCAGGTAGCACGCTACTTTCGCGTGCTCTGTCTAGCTCCTCCTTCCAGGAAGTCGGTTTTTCTACAAACAGCACTGTTAATCCCACCCAAACACATATAATTATACACTAATGATTTGTTTAGCAGCATTAGTAAGCCACCTGCTACTGCATTACACAGAACATACAAACACAACTATCTCACTAGCGCTGCACAAATGTGTAACATATAATTATACACTAATGATTTGTTTAGCAGCATTAGTAAGCCACCTGCTACTGCATTACACAGAACATACAAACACAACTATCTCACTAGCGCTGCACACATGTGTAGCATATAATTATACACTAATGATTTGTTTAGCAGCATTAGTAAGCCACCTGCTACTGCATTACACAGAACATACAAACACAACTATCTCACTAGCGCTGCACAAATGTGTAACATATAATTATACACTAATGATTTGTTTAGCAGCATTAGTAAGCCACCTGCTACTGCATTACACAGAACATACAGACACAACTATCTCACTAGCGCTGCACACATGTGTAGCATATAATTATACACTAATGATTTGTTTAGCAGCATTAGTAAGTCACCTGCTACTGCATTACATAGAACATAGAAACACAACTATCTCACTAGCGCTGCACACATGTGTAGCATATAATTATACACTAATGATTTGTTTAGTAGCATTAGTAAGCCACCTGCTACTGCATTACACAGAACATAGAAACACAACTATCTCACTAGCGCTGCACACATGTGTAACATATAATTATAAACTAATGATTTGTTTAGTAGCATTAGTAAGTCACCTGCTACTGCATTACACAGAAAATACAAACACAACTATCTCACTAGCTCTGCACATATTTGTAACATATAATTATACACTAATGATTTGTTTAGCAGCATTAGTAAGCCATCTGCTACTGCATTACACAGAAAATACAAACACAACTATCTCACTAGCGCTGCACAAATGTGTAACATATAATTATACACTAATGATTTGTTTAGCAGCATTAGTAAGCCACCTGCTACTGCATTACACAGAACATACAGACACAACTATCTCACTAGCGCTGCACACATGTGTAGCATATAATTATACACTAATGATTTGTTTAGCAGCATTAGTAAGTCAGCTGCTACTGCATTACATAGAACATAGAAACACAACTATCTCACTAGCGCTGCACACATGTGTAGCATATAATTATACACTAATGATTTGTTTAGTAGCATTAGTAAGCCACCTGCTACTGCATTACACAGAACATAGAAACACAACTATCTCACTAGCGCTGCACACATGTGTAACATATAACTATAAACTAATGATTTGTTTAGTAGCATTAGTAAGTCACCTGCTACTGCATTACACAGAAAATACAAACACAACTATCTCACTAGCTCTGCACACATTTGTAACATATAATTATACACTAATGATTTGTTTAGCAGCATTAGTAAGCCATCTGCTACTGCATTACACAGAAAATACAAACACAACTATCTCACTAGCGCTGCAAACATGTGTAACATAATTATACACTAATGATTAGCTTAGCAGCATTAGTAAGTCACCTGCAGCTGCTACTGCATTACACAGAACATACAAACACAACTATCTCACTAGCGCTGCAAACATGTGTAACATATAATTATACACTAATGATTTGTTTAGCAGCATTAGTAAGCCACCTGCTACTGCATTACACATAACATACAAACACAACTATCTCACAAATGCTGCACACACGTAGCATATAATTATACACTAATGATTTGTTTAGCAGCATTAGTAAGCCACCTGCTACTGCATTACACAGAACATACAAACACAACTATCTCACTAGCGCTGCACACATGTGTAACATATAATTATACACTAATGATTTGTTTAGCAGCATTAGTAAGCCACCTGCTACTGCATTACACAGAACATACAAACACAACTATCTCACTAGCGCTGCACAAATGTGTAACATATAATTATACACTAATGATTGCTTTAGCAGCATTAGTAAGCCCCCTGCTACTGCATTACACAGAACATACAGACACAACTATCTCACTAGCGCTGCACACATGTGTAGCATATAATTATACACTAATGATTTGTTTAGCAGCATTAGTAAGTAACCTGCTACTGCATTACATAGAACATAGAAACACAACTATCTCACTAGCGCTGCACACATGTGTAGCATATAATTATACACTAATGATTTGTTTAGCAGCATTAGTAAGCCACCTGCTACTGCATTACACAGAACATACAAACACAACTATCTCACTAGCGCTGCACAAATGTGTAACATATAATTATACACTAATGATTTGTTTAGCAGCATTAGTAAGCCACCTGCTACTGCATTACACAGAACATACAGACACAACTATCTCACTAGCGCTGCACACATGTGTAGCATATAATTATACACTAATGATTTGTTTAGCAGCATTAGTAAGTCACCTGCTACTGCATTACATAGAACATAGAAACACAACTATCTCACTAGCGCTGCACATATGTGTAGCATATAATTATACACTAATGATTTGTTTAGTAGCATTAGTAAGCCACCTGCTACTGCATTACACAGAACATAGAAACACAACTATCTCACTAGCGCTGCACACATGTGTAACATATAATTATAAACTAATGATTTGTTTAGTAGCATTAGTAAGTCACCTGCTACTGCATTACACAGAAAATACAAACACAACTATCTCACTAGCTCTGCACACATTTGTAACATATAATTATACACTAATGATTTGTTTAGCAGCATTAGTAAGCCATCTGCTACTGCATTACACAGAAAATACAGACACAACTATCTCACTAGCGCTGCAAATATGTGTAACATAATTATACACTAATGATTTGCTTAGCAGCATTAGTAAGTCACCTGCAGCTGCTACTGCATTACACAGAACATACAAACATAACTATCTCACTAGCGCTGCAAACATGTGTAACATATAATTATACACTAATGATTTGTTTAGCAGCATTAGTAAGCCACCTGCTACTGCATTACACATAACATACAAACACAACTATCTCACAAATGCTGCACACACGTAGCATATAATTATACACTAATGATTTGTTTAGCAGCATTAGTAAGCCACCTGCTACTGCATTACACAGAACATACAAACACAACTATCTCACTAGCGCTGTACACATGTGTAACATATAATTATACACTAATGATTTGTTTAGCAGCATTAGTAAGCCACCTGCTACTGCATTACACAGAACATACAAACACACCTATCTCACTAGCACTGCACAAATGTGTAACATATAATTATACACTAATGATTGCTTTAGCAGCATTAGTAAGCCACCTGCTACTGCATTACACAGAACATACAAACACAACTATCTCACTAGCGCTGCACAAATGTGTAACATATAATTATACACTAATGATTTGTTTAGCAGCATTAGTAAGCCACCTGCTACTGCATTACACAGAACATACAGACACAACTATCTCACTAGCGCTGCACACATGTGTAGCATATAATTATGCACTAATGATTTGTTTAGCAGCATTAGTAAGTCACCTGCTACTGCATTACATAGAACATAGAAACACAACTATCTCACTAGCGCTGCACACATGTGTAGCATATAATTATACACTAATGATTTGTTTAGTAGCATTAGTAAGTCACCTGCTACTGCATTACACAGAAAATACAAACACAACTATCTCACTAGCTCTGCACACATTTGTAACATATAATTATACACTAATTATTTTTTTAGCAGCATTAGTAAGCCATCTGCTACTGCATTACACAGAACATACAAACACAACTACACCTACATTACACTTATTAACCCCTAATCTGCCACCCCCAATGTTGTCGCCACCTACCTAGAATTTTTAATCCCTAATCTGCTGCCCCCAATGTCACCGCCACCTACATAAATTTAATAACCCCTAATCTGCCGCCCCCAACGTTGCTGCCACCTACATAAATGCATTAACCCCTAATCTGACGCCCCCAACGTCGCTGCCGCCACTATACTAAAGTTATTAACCCCTAAACCTCTGGCCTCCCACATCACTAACACTAAATAAATATATTAACCCATAAATCTAAGTCTAACCCTACCACCCCTAACTTTAATATAATTAAAATAAATCTAAATAAAATTACTATCATTAACTAAATAATACCTATTTAAAACTAAATACTTACCTATAAAATAAACCCTAAGCTTTCTACAATATAACTAATAGTTACATTGTAGCTAGCTTAGGTTTTATTTTTATTTCACAGCTATGTTTGTTTTATTTTAACTAGGTAGACTAGTTAGTAAATAGTTATTAACTATTCACTAACTAACTATCTAGTTAAAATAAATACAAATTTACCTGTAAAATAAAACCTAACCTGCCTCACACTAACACCTAACATTACACTACAATTAAATAAATTACATTAATTAAATACAATTAACTAAATTACAAAAAAAATTTTAAAAAATTACACAAAATAAAAACAAATTATCAAATATTTAAACTAATTACACCTAATCTAATAGCCCTATCAAAATAAAAAAGCCCCCCAAAATAAAAAAAAACCTAGCCTAAACTAAACTGCCAATAGCCCTTAAAAGGGCCTTTTGTGGGGGCATTGCCCCAAAGAAATCAGCTCTTTTACCTGTAATAAAAAAATACAAACAACCCCCCAACAGTAAAACCCACCACCCACACAACCAACCCCCCCAAAAAAAAATTACCTAAAAAATCTAAGCTTCCCATTGCCCTGAAAAGGGCATTTGGATAGGCATTGCCCTTAAAAGGGCATTTAGCTCTTTTACATTGCCCAAATTCTCTAATCTAAAAATAAAACCCACCCAATAAACCCTTAAAAAAACCTGACACTAATCCCCAAAGATCCACTTACAGTTTTTGAAGACCGGACATCCATCCTCATCCAACCGGGAGAAGTCTTCATCCAAGCGGCAAGAAGTCCTCAACGAAGCCGGGAGAAATCTTCATCCAAGCGGCAAGAAGTCGTCCTCCAGGCGGGCAGAAATCTTCATCCAGACGGCATCTTCTATCTTCATCCTTCCGTCGCGGAGCGGCTCCATCTTCAAGACATCCGGCGCGGAGCATCCTCTTCTTTCGATGGCTATTGAAGAATGAATTTTCCCTTTAAATGACATCATCCAAGATGGCATCCCTTGAATTCTGATTGGCTATCAGCCAATAGAATGGGAGCTCAATCCTATTGGCTGATTGGATCAGCCAATAGGATTAAAGCTCAATCCTATTAGCTGATTGCATCAGCCAATAGGATTTTTTACACTTTAATTCCAATTAGCTGATAGAATTCTATTAGCCAATCGGAATTCAAGGGACGCCATCTTGGATGACGTCATTTAAAGGGAAAATGCATTCTTCAAAAGCCATCAAAAGAAGAGGATGCTCCGCGCCGCATTGTCTTGAAGATGGAGCCGCTCCGCGTTGGAAGGATTAAGATAGAAGATGCCATCTGGATGAAGACTTCTGCCTGTCTGGAAGATGACTTCTTGCCGCTTGGATGAAGACTTCTCCCGGCTTCGTTGAGAACTTCTTGCCGCTTGGATGAAGACACATGCCGGCTGGATGAGGATGGATGTCCGGTCTTCAAAAACTGTAAGTAGATCTTCAGGGGTTAGTGTTAGGTTTTTTTTAAGGGTTTATTGGGTGGGTTTTATTTTTAGATTAGGGACTTTGGGCACTGTAAAAGAGCTAAATGCCCTTTTAAGGTCAATGCCCATCCAAATGCCATATTCAGGGCAATGGGAAGCTTAGTTTTTTTAGGTAGGTTTTTATTTGGGGGGGGGGTTGGTTGTGTGGGTGGTGGGTTTTAAAAAGTGGGGGGGGATGTTTGTATTTTTTTTTACAAGTAAAAGAGCAGATTTCTTTGGGGCAATGCCCCGCAAAAGGCCCTTTTAATGGCCATTGGCAGTTTAGTGTAGGCTAGGGTTTTTTTATTTTGGGGGGCTTTTTTATTTTGATAGGGCTATTAGATTAGGTGTAATTAGTTTAAATATTTGATAATTTCTTTTTTATTTTGTGTAATTTAGTGTTTATTATTTTTTGTAATTTAGATAATTGTTTTTTTTTTTATTTCATTTATTTAATTTTAGTGTAATGTTAGGTTTTACTGTAAGACAGGTTAGGTTTTATTTTACAGGTAACTTTGCATTTATTTTATCTAGGTAGTTAGTAAATAACTTTTACTAACTAATCAACCTAGTTAAAATAAATACAAAATTGCCTGTGAAATAAAAATAAAACATAAGCTAGATACAATATAACTATTAGTTATATTGTAGCTTGCTTAGGTTTTATTTTACAGGTATTTATTTAGTTTTAAATAGGAATAATTTAGGTATTAATTGTAATTTTTATTTGGAATTATTTTAATTATGTTAAAATTAGTGGGTGTTAGGGTTACGTTAGGGTTAGACTTAGGGTTAGGTTTAGGGGTTAATAACTTTAGTATAGTGGCCACGACACTGGGGGCAGCAGATTAGGGGTTAATAATATAAACCAGTGTTTACGATGCGGGAGTGTGGTGGTTTAGGGGTTAATATGTTTATTATAGTGGCGGCAATGTATGGAGCGGCAGATTAGGGGTTAATAAATTTATTATAGTGTTTGCGATGCGGGAGGGCCTCGGTTTAGGGGTTAATATGTAGTTTATGGGTGTTAGTGTAATTTGTAACACTTTAGTTATGAGTTTTATGGTACAGCTCTGTAATGGAAAACTCATAACTACTGACTTTCAGATGACGGTACGGATCTTGTAGTTATAGTCTATACCGCTCACTTTTTGGCCGGACAGGCAAACTCGTAATACCGGCGCTTTGGAAGTCCAATTGAAAAAGGACTTTTTGAAAGGTGCGGTAGTTACGTTGCGTGATGGCCAAAAAAGTGTGCGGTACAGCTGTACCTACAAGACTCGTAATAGCAGCGGTAGTGAAAAAGCAGCGTTATACTCATAACGCAAAACTCGTAATCTAGCCGAAAGCCTAATAAAAAATTATTTTAAAAAAATATTGCACAAAAAACCTTTTAAGGGTTCAAAAGATATGAGATCTCGGGTGCTAGAAAAAAAAGGCAGGCTTTGACATTGAGACACATACATTGCTATAGATGTATTTGTATGTATGTATATATATATATATATATATATATATATATATATATATATATATAAAATATGTATATATGTATACATATATATTATTGTATTTATATGTGTATATATGTATTTACAGTCATATATACACATATAAAAACATTAAAGTGACAGACCTCAAATTTCCTGCAAGGCTATTGGCCAAGAGGTAGAAACGTCACCTCTCACCGTTCTGCCGTAGGTTGTAGCAGCTCAGTGCGGCGATAACGCTGCAAACATAAAGGAGCTTTCAGCAAGAAGTATTTTATACTTCATGAATGAAAGTCCCCTTTATTTGTTCCAATGGTAAATCCTAGCGTTTCACAAACGCTAGGATTTACCATCACTTTAATATGCATGTACACAAATATAAACATATATGCTTTAAAGGGGCATAACACACATTGAGATCACAATATAAAATGTTTAGTTAAGCAACTTTGGAATATACTTTTTATTTTGCATCATTTACTGTAATTTAAAGGGGCATGAAACCCAAGGTTTTTCTGTCTTTCATGATTCAGTATAGAGCATGAGATTTTAACCCTTTGAGTGCTAAGCACTTTCCCACCTGGGTGCTAAGCTTTTTTTATTTATTTTTTTTTTTGTTTGTTTTTTTTGTTTTTGTTTTTACTTTTTTTTCAGATCCCCAAGACTTACACTGTTGGAAAGGTTAGGCGATTACCTTTCCAACGGTGCATCTTGGGGGTCTGTAGCTGCTTAGATGCCTGAGATACAGACTTCTAAGCAGCATGCCCCCTGCTTCTATATTTAACATTATTAATGTTAAATAAAGTTGCGCGGTGACATCATCACGTCATTGCGCATGACATCACCGTGCATAACGTGAAGCCTCGGCGATGCCTGTCACTATGCAGGCCCGATCGTGTCTTTTTTATGACACGATGAGTCCACGGATCATCTTAATTACTAATGGGATATTCACCTCCTGGTCAGCAGGAGGCGTCAAAGAGCACCACAGTAAAGCTGTTAAATAGCTCCTCCCTTCCCTCCCACTCCATTCATTCTCTTTGCCTACGTTAGTGCTAGGAAGTGGTAAAGTGAGGTGTTAGATAAGATTCTTCAATCAAGAGTTTATTATTTTTAAAGTAGTGCAAGATTGTGCTGCTTTGTCCTAGGGTGTAGCCGTAGTCCATAGCAGTCTCTTCAGTAGAGAAGTGGTGGCTTTAGAGCAATGGGAACTTGTGGGACATAATTCTCACTTCGCCTCCCATGTATTTCATGCTGCCCTATCTCCTATAGCCTGAGGTAAATTTACTCAAACTTTTATTTCTCCACAGGTTGATGTGAGGGATAGGAAACAAAGCATCTCAGAGATAAAGGTGTGCACATTTATTGGAAAAATGAACATATAAGGCTCATACAGGAAGGGGCGCTTTATGTTTGGGGACTACAGACTCTCCTAGACTGGAGAGGATTTTACACAGCCATATCCATATCTGCAGGCACTGGGGCTGGGAGTAAAGCTTTTTCATTTGCTCTGGTGGTTTGTGTCTCCCGACGGCTTTACTTAGCAAACAGGCCGATCAGGAGATGAGGTACATATAGTAACGCCCACGATGGGTGGTCCTTACTGGTTTTGCACGCCACTTTCATTGCGCATTAGACATTTCTTCCGTATCTAAGACGGCAGAGCTTCAGTTCAGTAGCGTGTCACTAGAAACGCATGGTTTCCAGTAAAGCAGGCGTTTCTAGCATTATCCGTTGGCGCTATTCTTATTGCTGAGGTCCGGATCGTTCCTGCACCACAAGAAAAGGGACATTGACTCCTGTTTAGCAGTCAGGTAAGCACCTCAGCAGGGTTACTGAGGTGTAAAGGTGTCTTTAGTGTTCAAATTGTGATATTTTTATAATTGACTAAGGCCTCGCTTCCATTGAGTCGTTAAAAATGGAGCCGTAAGCTACCGAAGCGGCCGACAGCTAAAAGTAATTTACGGCTGCATTTTAGTACCAGGTTTCCATTGAAAAGATTAGCGTGTTGCGCGCAGTCGCTCTTTTCGTGTAGCTGTAAGTTAACGTTGTGTTAACGCTTCCATCTGACGTCGGATTTCTTGAAAATCAATTAGTTGCTAAGGTAACCCGACCTTACGCTATAGAATTTACGTTTAACGTCCGTGCTTATTACCTGTGATCGCCTCTCAAGAAAAATAAAAAAACACTTATCCATATTTTTAATAATCAAATACTATTTTCTAATATAATTATATTTAACACTTCATAAATATAAGTAATATTTCTTGCTGCCCTAGGCATAGGTCTAGTTTGCATTCTGTAGATATGTTCTTGCATATATTATTATATTTAAATATATACTGATATTTCTATTAGAATATAAGTTCAACTATTTCTATACATGAGACAACAATAAATATTACTTATAACAATTTATTTCTACATTAAAACACTTGCATTATTTGCAAGTTTTATAATTTCAATAGAAAATAGGTCTCAAAAAGCACAATTTTCCTCTTTTACACCTAGTTGAGCTGGGGGTAATATATCTCAATGTATCGACAGCCTCCGACAATGTATTAACGGTTAGCGCTTTCAATGGAAACCTGGTATAATTTATCGATTAACGGCTTCTATTACTTTCTATGGGACGCGAAAATCTTTTCGGCAGCCGAAGTCCGGCAGCCGATATTGAGGTATAACGCGCCATTGGAAACAGTCGTTAAACGCTATTGCTTTCGACAGCATATTTAACGGTTTGCGAGTGCACGCAAACTGAATTACGACTCAATGGAAGCGAGGCCATAGTTGGGTAAAAAAGTTACCTGTTTAAATTTAAAGACACAGTAACGTTTTTTCATTACAAAAAATTTAATTCATTTTTGAGGTTTTTTATTTATTAATTTGCTCATTGTGAACAGTATGGACCAAGGAAACTTGCAAGATGTCACTTGCTCCTTGTGTTTTGATGCAGACGTGGAACCACCTATCCCTTTCTGTCCCTCATGTATTGAGAGGACTTTAAATTATAGGGAAAAGATTTTTTTTAGCAAAATTTTCCTCTTTTACACCTAGTTGAGCTGGGGGTAATATATCTCAATGTATCGACAGCCTCCGACAATGTATTAACGGTTAGCGCTTTCAATGGAAACCTGGTATAATTTATCGATTAACGGCTTCTATTACTTTCTATGGGACGCGAAAATCTTTTCGGCAGCCGAAGTCCGGCAGCCGATATTGAGGTATAACGCGCCATTGGAAACAGTCGTTAAACGCTATTGCTTTCGACAGCATATTTAACGGTTTGCGAGTGCACGCAAACTGAATTACGACTCAATGGAAGCGAGGCCATAGTTGGGTAAAAAAGTTACCTGTTTAAATTTAAAGACACAGTAACGTTTTTTCATTACAAAAAATTTAATTCATTTTTGAGGTTTTTTATTTATTAATTTGCTCATTGTGAACAGTATGGACCAAGGAAACTTGCAAGATGTCACTTGCTCCTTGTGTTTTGATGCAGACGTGGAACCACCTATCCCTTTCTGTCCCTCATGTATTGAGAGGACTTTAAATTATAGGGAAAAGATTTTTTTTAGCAAAATTTTTCTTAAGCGGATACTGTCTAAGAGTCTTATGACGAGGTTCAATATATGCCGCAGCTTTCTCCCCAAGCGTCCCAAATTTTACCGCCCTCACAAGCAGTGCCCTGCACTTCTGCTCTAGCTCCCACTGGAGATACCTTAAAAGACATATGGCTAGATTTAGAGTTTTGTCGGTAAAGACCCACGTAGCTAACGCTGCTTTTTTTCCCAGCGCACCCTTAAGACAACGCTGGTATTTAAAGTTGTCTAAGGGTCTGCGTTAGGCTCAGAAAAGGGAGCGTTGAGCAGAATTTACCTTCCCTTCAACTCTCAGTACCAGCGTTGCTTACGGTAGCGGCAAGCTGGAAAAACGTGCTCGTACACAATATCCCTATAGGAAACAATAGGACAGTTTGGGCTGAAAAAAAACCTAACACCTGCAAAAAGCAGCGTTCAGCTCCTAACGCAGCCCCATTGTTTCCTATGGGGAAACACTCTCTAAGTCTGCACCTAACACCCTAACATGAACCTCGAGTCTAAACACCCCTAACCTTACACTTATTAACCCCTAATCTGCCGCCCCCGCTATCGCTGACACCTGCTGTATATTATTAACCCCTAATCTGCCGCTCCGTACACCGCCGCCACTTACATTATCCCTATGAACCCCTAATCTGCTGCCCCTAACATCGCCGACCCCTATATTATATTTATTAACCCCTAATCTGCCCTCCCTAACATTGCCGCCACCTACCTACAATTATTAACCCCTAATCTCCCACCCGCACCGTCGCTGCTACTATAATAAAATTAATAACCCCTAAACCTAACTCTAACCCTAACCCTAACACCCCCCTAACATAAATATAATTTAAATTAAACGAAATAAAATTCCTACAATTAAATAAAATAATCCTATTTAAAACTAAATACTTACCTAGAAAATAAACCCTAATATAGCTACAATATAATTAATAATTACATTGTAGCTTTTTAGGATTTATATTTATTTTACAGACAACTTTGTATTTATTTTAACTAGGTACAATAGCTATTAAATAGTTAATAACTATTTAATAGCTACCTAGTTAAAATAAGTACAAAATTACCTGTAAAATAAATCCTAACCTAAGTTACAAATACACCTAATACTACACTATCATTAAATTAATTAAATAAATAAACTACAATTAGCTAACTTAAAATACAATAAAATAAACTATTCTATAATACAAAAACAAAACAAAACACTAAATTACAAAAAATAAAAAAGAATTACAAGAAGTTTAAACTAAATACACCTAATCTAAGCCCCCTAATAAAATAAAAAATCCCCCCAAAATAAAAAAAATGCTCTACCCTATTCTAAACTACCAAAGTAATCAGCTCTTTTACCAGCCCTTAAAAGGGCTTTTTGCGGGGCATTGCCCCAAAGTAATCTGCTCTTTTACCTGAAAATAAAAATACAATACCCCCCCAACATTACAACCCACCACCCACATACCCCTACTCTAACCCACCCAAACCCCCCTTAAAAAACCTATCGCTAACCCCCTGAAGATCATCGTACCTTGAGTCGTCTTCACCCAGCCGAGCCGAATTCTTCATCCAAGGTGCGCAGAGGAGGTCCTTCATCCGGTAGCAGTCTTCATCCAAGTGGGGCAAGAAGAGGTCCTCCATCCGGTAGAAGTGTTCATCCAGGCGACGTCTTCAATCTTCATCCATCCGGAGCATCGGAACAGCCAATAGAATGCGAGCTCAATACGATTGGCTGATTGGATCAACCAATTGGATTGAACTTCAATCTGATTGGCTGATTGCATCAGCCAATCAAATTTTTTCTACCTTAATTCCGATTGGCTGATAGAATCCTATCAGCCAATCGGAATTGAAGGGACGCCATCTTGGATGACGTCCCTTAAAGGAACCTTCATTCGTCAGGAAGTCGTCGGTTGAAGAGGATGGCTCCGCGTCGGCTCCTTTGAAGATGGCTTCGCTCCGCTCTGGATGGATGAAGATTGAAGACGCCGCCTGGATGAACACTTCTACCGGATGGAGGACCTCTTTTTGCCTTGCTTGGATAAAGACTTCTACCGGATGAAGGACCTACTCTGCGCACCTTGGATGAAGAATTCGGCTCGGCTGGGTGAAGACGACTCAAGGTAGGATGATCTTCAGGGGGTTAGCGATAGGTTTTTTAAGGGGGGTTTGGGTGGGTTAGAGTAGGGGTATGTGGGTGGTGGGTTGTAATGTTGGTGGGGGGGTATTGTATTTTTATTTTTAGGTAAAAGAGCTGATTACTTTGGGGCAATGCCCCACAAAAAGCCCTTTTAAGGGCTGGTAAAAGAGCTGATTACTTTGGTAGTTTAGAATAGGGTAGGGCAATTTTTTATTTTGGTTTTTTTTTTATTTTATTAGGGGGCTTAGATTAGGTGTAATTAGTTTAAACTTCTTGTAATTCTTTTTTTTTTGTAATTTAGTGGTTTTTTTGTATTATAGATTAGTTTATTTAATTGTATTTTAGTTTAGCTAATTGTAGTTTATTTATTTAATTAATTTAATGATAGTGTAGCGTAAGGTGTATTTGTAACTTAGGTTAGGATTTATTTTACAGGTAATTTTGTACTTATTTTAACTAGGTAGCTATTAAATAGTTATTAACTATTTAATAGCTATTGTACCTAGTTAAAATAAATACAATGTTGCCTGTAAAATAAATATAAATCCTAAAAAAGCTACAATGTAAGTATTAATTATATTGTAGCTTTATTATGGTTTATTTTCTAGGTAAGTATTTAGTTTTAAATAGGATTATTTTATTTAATATTAGGAATATTATTTTGTTTAATTTAAATTATATTTATGTTAGGGGGTGTTAGGGTTAGGGTTAGAGTTAGGTTTAGGGGTTAATAATTTTATTATAGTAGCAGCGATGGTGTGGGTGGGAGATTAGGGATTAATAATTGTAGGTAGGTGGCGGCGATGTTAGGGAGGGCAGATTAGGGGTTAATACTATTTATTCCAGTATTTGCGACACGGGAGTGCGGCGGGTTAGGGGTTAATACATTTATTATAGTGGTGGCGAGGTCCGGTCGGCAGATTAGGGGTTAATAATTGTAGTTAGGTAGCGGCGATGTTGGGGGGGGCAGATTAGGGGTTAATAAATATAGGGGTCGGCGATGTTAGGGGCAGCAGATTAGGGGTTCATAGCTTTAATGTAGGTGGCGGCGGTGTCCGGTCGGCAGATTAGGGGTTACATTTTTTTTTTTTTTTATTGAGGTTCAATTAGAGGCATATAAACAGTAAACATTGATAAATAGTACACAATTGTCCCAAAGATTTGTGCAATATACAGCCAAATATAGAAAGAGAAAAAAAAAAAAAAAAAAACATATGATACGCAATTGTATGACATAGAACATTAGTATGTATCTAATTTGCCTCGCCAACTGTAAACCCACTAAATGGCTCAGAAGGCCACTCTTGGACCTCTTCATAAAATATATAAAGCTTTAGTAGGTAACATGGAATAGGAGGGGAACACTCATGGATCCCTTATAATGAACCTATTTTTATTTATTTTGTTCTCTTGATGTAAAATAATCTACACCCCTGATAAAAAAGTTGTGACCATTTATAGGTCACTTGATCCAAAGAAATGGCTACACAGGGCATAATGAAGAAGTAGGGCTTTAGAAGCGCAGGATATTAACGGCACACACCTCTAGTTTAATACCTTTTTAAATTACCTCCATCCATCCCAGTATCACATGAGCCTTAAATATATAAATTGGGAGATGTGCTGGCGGGACCCTTTTTGTACCCAGTCTGTAAGTTGAGTCTAAGTCGCAGAGAGGTGCACTAAACTAATAACAGAACGCAGAGTAGGAATAAAAACATGGTTTAGTATATTGGGGTGCAAAGTGTTAATTATAATTCCCTTTGGTCCCGACAGGAGTAAGCTAGCAGGCACTAATTAAAGAGACTAGTGTAATATGTGTAGGTTATCCACACCGTAAGGATTAGTTAACAAGAGATGAAGAAGCTTCAACTATGCTTGCCCTAAAGCTAGTTATCATATCAGTGGCTCGGTAACTCATCTCATCCATAGTTAAAGTAGTCAGTGAGGAGGTTGTTAATACACAGATGAAATAAAGAGCATATATAATGACATATTCTAGAAATACAGGTTATGTAGGTATAGGTATCTTGCCAAGCTCCTTGTATCTAATTAATACCTGCCTACAGAGGCCCCTGAAATAAGTAGCAAGATGTGCCATGCTGTCTCGGCCGCTAACAGCACAGCTAGGAAGCACTAATAGGGGAGACTCTGTAACCTGGCATATATACCAAGATTGTCTCGGCTCTAGTAAATTAAGTGAAATATAATCAGAACAAGTCAATAATTGCCCCCATATTTTAGTATAAACCATAAACACAAGTATAATGACTCTGTAAATATATAGTAGGCAAACCCCCATACAGAATATTCTAGCAATGATAGCATGCAAGTCTGGAAGAAGGGGGAAAAGGGAACACAGTAGGTGTATCTGTCAGCTCTCTTATACAAGTACTAATTAAGCATGTACCCATATGTCTAGCATGACTGGGATTTGGACCACAATAGGGGTAATATATAATGACCTAGTGACATGAAAAAGGGGACACTCTAAACACTATATATGCATATACATAACACAAAAACCATGGTGACAGAACAGACCAACATTTGGTATAACATAAATTTTCCCTAGCCCTCCAGGTATCAGGCATGGGGTGCCGTCATAAGTGCACAAGATATTTCAACCAAGGAGAATTAATAGTGACCTGCTTGACTACGAAAAAACAGGTTAAAAACATCTAAGTATAGAGGTAATATCGTAAGTAGTAAAGTCTTATGTCCCATGTTAGATTCTATAATATGTATATACCAGGTATGCTGCTGGCATCTGTGAACCGAAAAAGGCATTCATCCGATTCCGACTTTAGTCTGGTTCTTTGCAGACAATCTTACTATCAACCAGGGATCCTCAGCAGTATCTCCAAACTTGAAAGTCACCAACCGGAGCCATGAGACAAACTCCTCAGCAATTCTCCAAGCCTCTTGTCTCTCTGAGGAAGGGCCTATAACCGAATTCTGTGGACAGCGTAACAAGGTGCTGTGACCCTCTGCTTGCGCTGGAGTATGTAGGAGCTCAGGACATTGACCTAGTGCGCTAGAACTCACGATAATGAGCGTACTATTGAAAAGTTTCCCCTTCTTAGGAGTGAGCTGTAGGTCACATACGGCTGAGAACTTAGAGCTGAAGGGGTGCTGAGGTAAGCGGCCCGCCTGAGCCTCTGCTGCTAGCGAAAGAGAAATCAGTTCCGTATCTTCAGCAAAGTCCTGATGCTCTATCTCCACGATGTGGGTAAGAACTGATGCAATATCCTTGTCCGGTGCCATCAGGTCTGGAAAAGCCTCCCCACTAACTACGGTCTGCTCTTGAACTGTATGTGTTCCCGAGTTGTACACCGAGGGCTCTCTAGGCACTGGGTCATCTCGCCTGTGATCTCTCCTCGGCAGCATATAATCACCCTCATGATCCTCTGCTGTCCTGCATGCTGCCGTGGATAGAGTCTGTTTCGTGGGGCTTGCAGCCATAAGGAGATTGTATAGCTCAACCTGCAGGGCCTGTCTGTGGAGCTCCATAAGTTGTATCAAGTTGCGCTCCCAGTTGTCTATAGCCTCCATCTTTAATATTAGCTCTCAGTGTGTTAAGTGTATTGTATCTATAACGGCAGAATGGATGGTTCTCTTTTAAACGTGAAAGTGGTGTTTTTGGTAGAACTAGTCTACTTTGTAACCCAGAAGGCTGGGGGGGACTGTGCGGTAGCCCTAGATATGCGGCTGCTAGATTCGTGGGCTATGTTTTAACCGGATCATGCATAGATAGGCCCGCGTGTCTTTCTGAAGAGGATAGGTCAGGTATGTCTTCAACTATCAGCCTCAAAGTCTCTCAATAATGTTGTCCGTATTATCTGTGCTCAAATAAACTAATATTAGTTAGTTAATGGTGTCTCAATATAGTGTAAATATAATTGAAACCAGGAGCTTCACCAAGACGCGTCCTGCCGCTTCAGAAGATGGCTCCGCCCCCGCTAGGGGTTAAATTTTTTTATTAGAGTGGCGGCGATGTGGGGGGTCTCGGTTTTGGGGTACATACGTAGTTTATGGGTGTTAGTGTACTTTGTAGCACAGTAGTTAAGAGCTTTATATGCACGCGTTAGCCCATAAAGCTCTTAACTACTGACTTTTTTTTGCGGCTGGAGTCTTGTCGGTAGAGGGTGTACGGCTCACTTCTTCCAAGACTCCAAATACCGGCGTTAGGCAGATCCCATTGAAAAGATAGTATACGCAATTGGCGTAAGGGGATCTGCGGTAGCCTGTAGTCGCGGTGAGGAAGTGAGCGTTAGACCCTTTCCTGGCTGACTCTAAATAATAGCAGGCGGCCAAAAGCAGCGTTAGGACCCCTTAACGCTGCAATTGACGGCTGACGCAGAACTCTAAATCTAGCCGATAGCTTCTCTCATGTCTTCTACAATTTCTGATGCGTTGTCTGCTTTTCCAATGTTGCAGGAAAATCGTAAAAAGGAAAATCAGACATTTAGTAAGCGAGATTTCTGATGCAATTATTGCAATTTCGGAGGTGCCCTCCCAGAAGGTCGAAGAGGAGGATACCATTGTAGCATCTGAAGGTGAAATTTCAGATTCAGAAAGTGTAATTCCTCTGGCTGATTCTGAGGTTGTATCTTTTAGGTTTAAGCTAGAACACCTCCCTCTGTTACTTAGGGAGGTTTTAGTTATTTTGGATGACAGTGACTCCACGGTAGTGGTTGTTCCTAAGAAGTCTATTAAGCTGAACAAATATTTCGAGGTTCCTTCCTCGACAGACGTGTTTCTGGTCCCTGACCGAGCATCTGAAATAATTGCTAAGGAATGGGAGAGACCGGGCATATCTTTTTCTCCCTCTCCTATTTTTAAGAAGATGTTTCCCATAGCCGACTCTATCAAAGAGGCTTGGCAAACAGTGCCTAAGGTGGAAGGGGCCATTTCTACCTTAGCTAAGAGAACTACTATTCCCATAGAGGATAGTTGTGTCTTCAAAGATCCTATGGACAAAAAGTTAGAGGGTTTACTCAAAACACACCACTACACACTGTACACCAGGGCCTGCAATGACAACCAGGGGCGTATTGGTTTGATGCACTGTCTGAGGCTCTGAGGACAGAAACTTCTTTGGATGAGATCCAGGATAGGATAAAGGCTCTTAAATACCAAGCTCCAGAGATACGGGTCGAGGTCCAGGGACCCCTAGGCGGAGCTGATAGATGCTCTGGCGGTCCTTGGACCTTCAGTCTAGCATACCTATTTCCTCCGTTTGTTTTTCTTCCTCGGGTCATTGTTCTAATCAAACAGGAGAGGGCATTGGTGATCCTCATAGCTCCAGCTTGGCCTCGCAGGATTTGGTATGCAGATCTGGTGGAGATGGCATCTCTGCCACCTTGGAGACTTCCGTTGAGGAAGGAACTTCTAATTCAGGGGCCCTTTCTTTACCCAAATCTAGTTTCTCTGAAGCTGACTGAACACTAAATTTTATCCAAGCGGAGGTTTTCTGACTTGGTCATAGAGACAATGATTCAGGCTCGTAAGCCTGTAACTAGAAAGATTTACCATAAGATTTGGCGTAAATATCTCTATTGGTGCAAATCCAAGGGCTACTCATGGAGTAGAGTTAGGATTCCTAGAATTTTGGCTTTTCTCCAAGAGAGTTTGGAGAAGGGATTATTGACAAGTTCCCTAAAAGGTCAAATCTCAGCCTTATCTATTTTGTTACACAAACATCTGGCGGATGTCCCAAATGTACAATCATTTTGTCAGGCCTTGGTCAGGATCAGGCCTGTGTTCAAACCAGTTACTCCTCCACGGAATCTTAATTTAGTTCTCAAAGTTCTTCAAGGGGTTCCGTTTGAGCCCATGCATTCCTTAGATATTAAGTTGTTATCTTGGAAAGTTTTTTTTCTTGTTGCTATTTCTTCTGCTTGGAGAGTGTCAGAGCTCTCGGCATTGCAGTATGAGTCTCCTTATCTTATTTTCCATTCAGATAAGGTAGTTTTACGTACTAAATTAGGATTTCTTCCTAAGGTTGTTTCTGATCGGAACATTAATCAGGAGATTGTTGTTCCTTCCTTGTGTCCTAATCCTTCTTCTCAGAAAGAACGACTTCTGCACAATTTGGATGTGGTCCGTGCTTTTGTCAGTCTTCTTCTTTGTCAGGACTTTTGTCAGTCTTCTTCTTTGTGATTTTCTCAGGAAAACGTAAGGGACAGAAAGCTACGGCTACTTCTCTTTCTTTTTGGCTTTTAGAGTATCATACGTTTTGCATATGAGACTGCTGGACAGCAACCTCCTGAGAGAGTTAGGGCTCATTCCACAAGGGATGTTGCTTCCTCATGGGCATTCAAAAATGAAGCTTCTGTGGAACAGATTTGCAAGGCTGCAACTTGGTCTTCTCTTCACACTTTTTCAAAATTCTACAAATTTGACACTTTTGCCTCGGCTGAGGCCGCTTTTGGGAGAAAGGTTCTTCAAGCAGTGGTGCCTTCCATTTAGGTTCCCTGTCTTGCCCCTCCCGTATCATCTGTGTACTCTAGCTTGGGTATTGAATCCCATTAGTAATTAAGATGATCCGTGGACTCATCGTGTCATAAAAAAGAAAAGAAAATGTACCCTTAACTGATAAATTTATTTATTTTTTGACACGATGAGTCCATGGCCCACCCTGTTCTTGTAAGACAGGTTGTTGGTTATTGTAAACTTCAGACACCTCTGCACCTTCCTTTCTATTCTTAACTTCGGCCGAATGACTGGAGTGGGAGGGAAGGGAGGAGCTATTTAAAAGCTTTGCTGTGGTGCTCTTTGCCGCCTCCTGCTGACCAGGATATGAATATCCCATTAGTAATTAAGATGATCCGTGGACTCATTGTGTAAAAAAAGAAAAACATTTATCAGGTAAGCATACATTTTCTTTCCAATTTACTTCTATTATCTAATTTGTTTTGTTCTCTTGGTATTCTTTATAGAAAAGGATACCTAAGTATGTTCAGTTGCTGCTGATTGGTGGCTGCACATGTATACTTCACGTTATTGGCTCACCCAATGCATTTACTAGCTCCCAGTAGTGCATTGCTGCTTCTTCAAAAAAGGATATCAAGAGAATTAAGCAAATTAAATAATAGATGTAAAGTGGAATATTGTTTAAAATTGTATGCTCTGTTTCAGGGTTCTTCAAACTTTTCCCCCCAAGACCCAGTGCCATGATACCACATACCTTTGGGACCCAATTTTTATACTTGGTCTTGAAATAATTTCGTAAGAAATAATTAACATGATAGCTGCGATTACAAGAAACTAAAATATGTGCATGCTTTATTCCTGATTGTAGTCAAATTTGAAAGCGTTGTAAAACGTAATAACACACACTCTCATACAACACACATTTTCATGTAACACACATACCACACACACTCTCATACAACACACACACTTTCATATAACACACACTCACCCCATACACTCTTACAACACACACACATACACACACACTTTCATAACACACACTTTCATATTACATGCATACCACACACACACACACACTCATAAAACACACATACCACACACTCTCTCATATAACACACACTAATACAACACACACACACTCTCATACACAACACATGCACAGCACACACACAATCTCATACAATACACCACACACACTCCTACAACACACACACAAGTCGGGACCCAGTACACATGGTGTTGTGACCCAGTAATGGGTCCCGACCCATGGTTTGAAGAATCCTGCTCTATTTTAATTATGAAAGAAAAATGATGGGTTTCATGTCCCACTCTGAATAATATGGGTTTTTACTATGCTGAAAATTGGTAATGCAGGTTTCAGACCTCAAATGATTAACAATAGTCTGTATATCTTTCTAATTGGCTTTAGCATGGACTTTGTGCTAACATAAAACAAGGAAAGGCATACTGACAGTATGATGTGACTTTGTGATAACATACATAAAATGAGGAAAAGCCTACTGACAGTATGATGTGACTTTGTGATAACATACATAAAATGAGGAAAAGCCTACTGACAGTATGATGTGACTTTGTGATAACATACATAAAATGAGGAAAAGCCTACTGAAAGTATGATGTGACTAGAGTGACTGTCACATGAAGTACATCAGGATTAGCTCCTCCAAATAAGGAAAATGGTGGTGAAATTTGGCCACTGGAAACCTTTTGCATAAACCATTATATTACAGGCAAAGCGGACAAAATAATGAAAATATAATGCAAAGTTGTTTTATTATGTATAATTAAATATTTCACATTATAATCACAAAGTGTATCATGCCCATGTAACAGGGGACAGACTATTACTGAACAGACTTTATCTAATTATTTTGCATATCTAACTTTATACTCATTTATTTGATATTGTTTTCTATTACAGAAACATGTCAAAGGGTCTATAATGACATTACTGACCATGAAATGAGAAGATGCATAGGAGATTGCTTCACCAATCCCACACAAGAATTGTTTGTGGTCACAGGAAAGCAGTTACGTTTTTTTCTTGTTTAAATCACCCCACTGAGTCATTTCTTTTTAAATTGTTTTTTTTTTTGTTTTTTTTTTGTTTATACAACATGCTTATATGGATGTGATACAGCAGGGGAGTGTTTTGCTCACTTCCCTGATCCTCCCATGATCATAAATAGAGCAGCCATATTGGAGATTTCTCTGTGCTTGGATAGAGCTGACCCTTTGAAAGGAATGTTCCATTTTGATAGGGTTGCTAATTTGTTTTAACTCATTTTAAGACCATCAACCGTGCACTAACCCACAAAGGGGTTAAACACAAAGTAGAAGTACTGCTTGGAACCACAGAGCGCTGCTGATCCTGAGCGGAAGTGCTGCTGATCCAATCATGAGCGTTGAGCGCTAGTCATTTAACTAGTATTTCTGATTAGAAAAGCAGCAGTTGGCAGTTTTTGCTCTGGACCAGCAGTGCTCTGCAGGTACCAATCAGTACTTCCACTTTGTGTTTAAAGCCTTTGTGTGGGTTAATCGCACAGTAGTGCAGGGTCAGTAGTCTTAAATTTACATTAAAGGATGTATTTTTTTTTACTATTAAGGCCCTTTTAAAGGGACAATAAACACCTTGAGATGGTAATATAAAATGATAAACTGTACATATATATATATATATATATATATATATATATATATATATATATATATATATATATATATATACTTTCATTATTTATTTTGTCCCCTTTCCCTGTAATTCTATTCTGAAATTGTGAGCTTTTCAGCTCCTGTTAGAAATGGAAGAGCAGAACACTGTTATATTCCACACAGCCATTGGTTGCACACTCTAGTAATAAATTTATAACTGTCCGTAATTGGCCACAGCAGAGAATGTAACCTAAGTTACAACATGGCAGCTCCCATTGTTTTATAGAAACTAAAACTTTACACTTAGTTTGTTAATGTTTAAACACCAAATAAAACTTTAAAAAATACATCTACATGTTATTTTCAGACTAACCTTTTCTTTCAATGCTTCATTCTATTTAGCATTTAGTTAGGGCTAGATTACAAGTGGAGCTCTAATTTATCTCGCACACGCAAGTGGGCAAATGTGCCCGTTTGCGGGCACGCAATAAATAACAAGCCATTAGAAGTGTCTGGTTATTGCTACTATATGCTTGTGGTAGCAACTAGCGCTTATAAAATTAACCAGAGATCAGATCTCTGGTTAATTTTATAAATATGCCCCAAATGCCCCCCAAAAAAACAGTTTAGTGTATTTTATAAAAAAAATACAAATTGTATTATTTTTATTTTTTAATAAAATAATTGCACTAGGTAGTATTTTGGGGGTAAAGTTGGTTGGAGTAGGGTGTTATATTTGCTGCATCGCTGCGCTACTTACCCCCTTCGCTGCACTTAGATTCTGAGCTTGCGTAACTTTACACTTTAGTTGTAATACCAGCTAATATTAGCGGGCACTGGTATTACTCAGTGGAGCACACAAGCAATATTTAGCACTCTACTTGTAATCTGGCTCTTAGTATTTAATGTCCCTTTAAATAAGCAAGCACCTCACACAGCATGGGAGTATCACAGAAGTAAATAGAATACTGTCTTACTAAATGCTACTCTGCTATATCATTTTCCTTTGGGAAGGGAAGTGGGGATATGAAGAATAAAGATTTAGAATATGACAAATCTAGATAGCACATTACTTTATATTTTGTAAAAGAAAAAAAAAACACAATTGAAAAGGAAATAAACTGCACACTGTGACTTTCCCTCTTATATCTCCAAAAGTCTAGGAACACAACCAAAAATTTAAATTACAACATAGGGTATCAAATAGTCCACATTGATTTCTAGAGAAGTAAAATATAAATATCTTAATGAAAAAAGTCTCAATATAGTAACCCCTTAACGACTGAGATGTACCATGTATGTTGCCGCTCATTAAGGGTTATTTATTTATTTATTTATTTTTTTAAAATATTTTTATTGAGGCAATAAAAGAAGTCAGAGTTACAATCACAGTATAAAGGACAATATCTCAGATAGTAGTACATGACATTAATTCCTTATTTCAAACATGTATACACTGAACAGTAATGGGAACATGGTATTGACCTTAGTGATGCCTCATTTGTTTTGTTAAATAACAGAACATTCAAACGTCAACAATGTAAAGTAGATCAACTCACGGGATCTGGTAACTGGTAGTCATCAGAAGACGGAGTTCTCGGATTCAAAAATTCTCATTATGAGTCATATAAAATAGAAACCAAATGTTGCACAAGTGTAATCGTCCAAGATATACAGGATGGAAATTCTTAAACTATAAAGCGTAAAACATCTAATGGACTTATCGTGGTAATGGGGGGGGTAGAAAACCCGAAGAACTTCTATTGGCAGGTGGGGCACGGGGAAAGGGAAAGAAAGGGAGAGAGAGAGAAAAAAAATATATATAAAAGAAAGAAAGAAAAAAAAAGGGGAGGGGGGAGGAGAGATTCCAGCAGGCTTGGAGGAGTGGTCGGGCCACCATCAATCCAGTTCAGTCTTAGGGACATACGCATCCACCCAGCCTCCCGCCGAACTGCTGATATTTCTAGCCCTTCTATACTCCTCTCATACAAACCAGATAGAGCAGTAGAAATCATAGTGACCCTCAACGCATATTCTTCCATTTTTTGAATGTAATCTAGGGACTCTAGGACTGGGGTCAGCGTGACAGGGGTATGTTTCACCCATTGTCTGGCTATAACAAGTTTTGTCATCAGGAGGATAATAACACCTAGTAGTCTGGATGATTTTGGGAGGTCCTGCAGTCCAAGGTGAAAGAGCGCCATATCTCCAGTGAGATTGTCAGTGAGACCCAACCTCTGGAGTAGTTCTGCTACCTGGGTCCAAAAGTGTTCCAGTCTGGGGCATTCCCACCAGATGTGTAGGTGTGTACCGCGCTGTGCACAGCCCCTCCAGCAGTCCGCTGACCGGGAGGGGTATATTCTATGCAACATGGTCGGGACCCAATGCCACCTAAGTAGGATTTTAAGATATAATTTGAACAAGTTAGAGCATCGAACCGCTGCATTGACATCCTGGAGAGCTCCGTGCCACTTCCCATCTGGAGCCACCACCCCTAAGTCCCTCTCCCAATCCTCTGTAGACTGAGTTTTTATGAAGCGAGGGGAGTTAAGGAGAGCTCTGTAATGGAACGTCAGGGAACCCCGCAAAGGTCTGCCCGCCAACCATCTCCTCTCCCACTTGGTGAGGACTCGCATGTTCGATTTCTGAAATCCCCAAGACAGAAGGAGTGAAACCAGATGAAGGTATTCAAACTGTAACTCTCTAGGGAAATTGCCCGTCGGGTAAGTGTGGGGCGGGATAGCTAATACGTCTCCTCGATACAGATCCTACAGTAGCCTGATCTCTAAGGCCTCCCATTTCTTGGGGTGGGAGTCAGGGAGGCAATATAGTAAAGCCTTAATGGAGTGTATTGGGGAGGGGTGCAGAGCGACCGAGTCGAGAGACCTCAGCTCCCTCCAAAGTTTCAGGCAGGTCTTGATTATGCGGCTGTGAATTCCGCTCAGAACCTCTGCATGGTCCGGGATCCAAATAAGATCGGCCAAGTCTACTCCTGCGGGCAACGATCCCTGCTCTATTTGGAACCACCCAGAAGAGCAATCCCTTAAGGTTATTTTTTTTTAAATAGCATGTGTCCCGCCATGACATGACATGAGAATTTATGGCAGTTAAAAATACAATTTTTTTTTTAGTATTCATCACAACCTTGAAGTTGAAATAAAGGCGTGTTTATTTTTTTTTTCAGATTTACTTTTTTAGTTCTACAAATTAAAGCATACCTCCCAACATTTAAAAATTCAAAAGAGGCACCCCCCCCCCCCCCCGCGGCAAAAATTGAAATGTGGTGAGCGGGGCTTAAAAAAAATCATAAGACCAAAGTAATATAAATAAAATTCTAAATAAAGTCATAGATTTTAATACACTTAGGCAGCAAATCAAACACAAGCTCAAACCACTGGTATAGCTATGTGAGCTATGTATTTAATTATCCTTTGCAAAGACATTGCTAAATATTTTTATCTTAATTGGACATTTAATAATAAATTCTTTAAAACTGCTCTCTGCATTCCCCATTAATATTCTAAATTCTGGCCTTTAAAGTCAGCAAAAATGCACAGTAGCACACTACAGCGCATACACTTACACTTGCAGATACACACACACTACATAGCATACACTTATACGTGCAGATACACACACACACTACATAGTATACACTTATACATGCAGATACACACACACACTGCATAGCATACACTTACACATGCAGATACACACACACTACATAGCATACACTTATACATGCAGATACACACACAATACATAGCATACACTTACACATGAAGATACCCACACATCATTCCTTTTCCACTGGGAATTTAACAGGTACCTAACCCTGTGAGAGCAAAGCCAGCTGCTTCTGAGTATGGGCCCAACAAAATTTAAAAAAAAAATAAAAAAAAATTAATGCCTGGGGCAAATCGGGACAGATGGCTAGCAACCCGGGACAGGGGGACAGACCCCTAAAATTGGGACTGTCCCTAGAAAATCAGGACAGTTGGGGGGTATGTTAAAGTTCTGCTGTAGACTAAGCAATTAACACAGAATGCCCATGTTTATGTAATATTTATTTTTACAGGCCAGTGCCAAATTCAAGATCATAGAACAGATACAGATGGACATCATATTATATTTTTGTTGTTCTGTCAACATTATTGTGCATCTGCATTATACTTGTGCCCTAGGCCTATACTATAAGTTATTCTCTGGTTTATTACAATGTCATATTTAAAATGTTTTAATACCTGGAAAATGTGAAGCCTAATAAAAGTTTAAATTACTTTTGTAAGAGTCAATGCTGTTATTTTTATGGAGTAATTTCTAAAGGTTTTTTTGGTGAATATTTTTATCTTCATACAGCATTGAGGTTAACAGATCATATTTACCAGACAGGCAAATGCTAATTTCATTAAAATCAGTAAAAGTATGAAATCAATAAAAAATAAATATAATTTTCCTAGTTTAACTTCTGGTAACAATTGCAGTTAGTTATATACAATAATTATTTTTTATAACTGCACAGAAATGGAGATATCTGTAAAACAAATATTCATAAAGAAAATAATCAATTAAAATGACGGCCAAAAAACACTGAAAGGGAGGTAAAAACATGAAACATAATAACCATGGGCAGAACTGAAGACTGATTTATAAGTGGAATGCCTTAAAGGGGTGTGCTGTAAAAAGGGGCCACACTGTACCTGAGATAATGATATTAGTGTTATAATATAACTCTAATATATGAATACATCAAGTATTCAACTTAAAGGGATACTAAACCCATTGTTTTGCTTTTATGATTCAGATAGAGCATGCAATTTTCTAATGTACTCCTATTATCAATTTTTCTTCGTTCTCTTGCTATCTTTATTTGAAAAAGCAAAAATGTAAGATTAGGAGCTGTCCCATTTTTGTTTTAGCACCTGGGTAGCACTTGCATATTGGTAGCCACATTTAGCCACCAATCAGCAATCGCTACCCTTGTGCTGAACCAAAAATTGGCCGACTCTTGAACTTACTTTCCTGCTTTTTCGAATAAAAATAGGAAGAAAATGGAAAAAAATTGATAATTGGAGTAAATTAGAAAATTGCTTAAAATTGCATGCTTTGGCCTCTAGTTATCAAGCCGTCAACCTCAAATACGCTCGAATTCCGCAGCGTATTTGTGGCGAGGCTGATTCGCCTAAGTTATCAAGCCCTGCTGCCCGGCAAAAGTAGAATATAGTGACGTAAGCTTCGATCCGCCGGACTCAGTCCGACCCAGATCGATTCTTACCTCACTCCAGATGTTCCGAACGCAAGTTCGGCACAATCTGACTACTTTTGGGAGTTATCAAATGACTACCAGGTACGCTCGGCACTTTTCCGGCCCTGGAGGCGGCGGATCCCATAGGAATCAATGGGAGTCTGACCATAGCGAAAGTTCATGTTCGCTGCTGCCCGACATCCCATTGATTCCTATGGGAGATGTCTGCACCTAACACCCTAACATGTACCCTGAGTCTAAACACCCCTAATCTGCACCCCCCTACACCGCCGCAAGTAAATAAATGTATTACCCCCTAAACCGCCGCTCCCGGACCCCGCCGCAACTATAATAAACTGATTAACCCCTAAACCGCTGCTCCCGGACCCCGCCGCCACCTACATAATACCTATTAACCCCTATCCTGCCCCCCTATACCGCCGCCACCTATAATAAATGTATTAGCCCCTATCCTGCTTATCCCGTACCCCGCCGCAACTAAATAAATTGTTTAACCCCTAAACCGCCGCTTCCGGACCCCGCCGCCACCTATATTAAACTTATTAACCCCTAATCTGCCCCCCCTACACCGTCGCCACCTATAATAAATGTATTAACCCCTATCCTGCCCCCCTATACCGCCGCCATCTATATTAAACTAATTAACCCCTAAACTTAAGTCTAACACTAACCCTAACACCCCCCTAATTTAAATATGATTTTAATAAATCTAAATAAAAATTACTCTTATTAACTAAATTAATCCTATTTAAAACTAAATACTTACCTATAAAATAAACCCTAATATAGCTACAATATTACTAATAATTATATTGTAGCTATTTTAGGATTTATTTTTATTTTACAGGCAAATTTAAATTTATTTTAACTAGGTACAATAGCTATTAAATAGTTAATAACAAATTTACCTGTAAAATAAAAACTAACCTAAGTTACAATTACACCTAACACTACACTATCATTAACTAAATTATTCCTATTTAAAAATAAATACTTACCTGTAAAATAAACCCTAAGATAGCTACAATGTAATTAATAATTACATTGTAGCTATTTTAGGATTTATATTTATTTTACAGGTAACTTTGTATTTATTTTAACTAGGTAGAATAGTTATTAAATAGTTTTTAACTATTTAATAACTACCTAGCTAAAAGAAATACAAAATTACCTGTAAAATAAATCCTAACCTAAGTTACAATTAAACCTAACACTACACTATCAATAAATAAATTAAATTAACTACAAATACCTACAATTAAATACAATTAAATAAACTAAGTTACAAAAAATAAAAAAATATTACAAGATTTTTAATCTAATTACACCTAATCTAAGCCCCCTAATAAAATAAGAAAGCCCCCCAAAATAAAAAAATGCCCTACCCTATACTAAATTACAAAAGTTAACAGCTCTATTACCTTACCATACCTTAAAAGGGCCTTTTGCGGGGCATGCCCCAAAGAAATCAGCTCTTTTGTATGTTAAAAAAAACACAATACCACCCCCCAACATTACAACCCACCACCCACATACCCCTACTCTAACCCAAACCCCCCTTAAATAAACCTAACACTACCCCCTGAAGACCTACCTTGAGTCGCCTTCACCCAACCGGGCACCGATGGACAAAAAAAGGGCATCTGGAGTGGCAGAAGTCTTCATCCTATCCGGGCAGAAGAGGACATCTGGACCAGCAGACATCTTCATCCATGCGGCATCTTCTATCTTCATCCATCCGACGAGGAGCGGCTCCATCTTCAAGACCTCCGGTGCGGAACATCCTTCTTGACCGACGACTAGACGACAAATGAAGGTTCCTTTAAGTGACGTCATCCAAGATGGCGTCCCTCGAATTCCGATTGGCTGATAGGATTCCATCAGCCAATCGGAATTAAGGTAGGAAAAATCTGATTGGCTGATCCAATCAGCCAATCAGATTCAAGTTCAATCGGATTGGCTGATCCAATCAGCCAGTCAGATTGAGCTTGCATTCTATTGGCTGTTCTGATCAGCCTATAGAATGCGAGCAAAAGTTAGCTACAAGTTTGTGGCAAGTAATCCTTGCTATCTGGGATGGAGTCTAGAAGACATCGTCCCAGGGGGCAGGGGCGGGCTCAGGACCAAACTCCAGACAAGAGGCACCACCAGTTATGAGGGAGAGAAGCGGGGATATGTATGTTATTTTTCGTATATACCCGCCACCTCTGGTGCCTGCCTACAGTGTCAGTAGTGCCTACAGTACTAGTGCGTGTGTACTGCGCTGTGTACGTGGGTGGTGGAGTGCCTGCCCTAGTTCAACTGGAGCTGAGGACGAGGAGTCAGAGAGAGTGTGTCAGTCAGATAGGCGAAGAGATAAGGGCGGGCAATGGGAAAGGAGCAGAAAGATGATCGCCATTCAGTATGTTCAGTACACATGGGGAATGGGGATAAATTGCATGTATATTACAGTTGCTTGTTTAATAGAATGTTTTTGTTTTTTGGGGGTGGGGCGTTGTCGAGGGGGGGGGGCGTTGCAGGGGCGTCCCTGAATGGCAGTTTAGATATGTGGTCACCCTAGTCTATGCCCATATAACACTGGTTTATACATTGAATGCCTACAGTGGCTAGTGTTGAGGGGATAATTAGTATTACAACATTTCTCTGAATAATGTCTTGCAGTTGCTAATAAAGGCTTTTGCCTGCACCAAATATAGGAAATACAGATGTTCTTAGAAATATTGATGACATACATCAAAAAGCTGTAATGGATTAAATTACTTGAGTTGATGTGGGATTGAAATACTTGTTTAAATATCAGCAATTTTGTAAAGCATAAAAGTTTTAAAGTTTTTATTAACTATGGTAAAAGTCTATAAGCCAGATTACAAGTGGAGTGGTATTTAACACTCTCGCTCATGCGCTAACTCTGCTAGAAGTAAGTTTTTTGCGTGTCAGGTAGTGCTCGTATTACAAGTTGAAAGTAAAAAGTTTTTACTTGTGCGTAGGGATGGGCGAATGTTTCGCAATATTCAAAAAATGAAACGAATTTTAACACGTTCGTTCAAATCGAATTCTAACATTCGATTTTTGAATTCTACGATTACATTCGAAAATATTTGTTGCGACAAATTCGAATTTATATTTTTAATAGTATTTCTAATGCTTTCTTTAAATGTAATATTCGAATTATGCAATATTCAAATTCGAAAAATTCAAATTTATATATTTGTAATAGTATTTCTATAATGCTTTATTTAAATGTAATATTCGAATTATGCAATATTCGAATTCGAAAAATTCGAATTTATATGTTTGTAATAGTATTTCTATAATGCTTTATTTAAATGTAATATTCAAATTATGCAATATTCTATATAGAAACATTTGAAATGATATATTTGTACCTGTTATGTATCAATTTACTAGATTCCCTACCACATGAACTATTGAACTTCTGAATAGTATTTGTTAAAAAGAATGTTAAATTCGAGATTTCGAATGTGTACATTCAATCTAATTATAAACATTCAAATTCGAAAGTGACATTTCGAAAACTGTAAATAGCATTCGATTATAGAATTTTTAAGAATATTCGTTCGTATCAACATTCGGATTTGTAATTCGAATTTCGGTAATAACATTCGTTCTAACATTGAATTTACACATTCGTCCATCCCTTCTTGTGCATTAACCCAATGCGCGAAAGAAGCTGAACTTTGAATATCACGTTAACGTATTCACCCATAGAAGTCAATCGCACAAACCCGATTGCATATTCTCAAGTGCACTAACCTGAGATTAAAATATGAATATTTCACTTTCCAATTTTCTTCACAAAAGAGAATATGTTCTATTTATTCTTAAGTAAACATTGCTTTATATATCTGATGGTATTTAGGTGCAATGTATATCTATACCTATACATAATTATATATAGATGATTGCTCTATCTTGGTAAACTTTGTATACTAATTTATTGTACTGCTCGAGTATCTATATATTGGTATCTATACCGGACTATTGCTTACTCGGATTTACCTATTGAGGAAATTGTGAATGTCATTTTTACCACCTGTTGTATCACAATAAGGAAAAGTGATTTCTATGCTTTTTATCATACCTCACAGTGTTTGAGAACATTACATGTGAGTTTAATAATTACTTGTTTTTACCTCTAACTATATAATAAAACAGTATTACACTATATATGATTTTTTGCTTTCTTGGGTACAACTGCCTGTGAGAAAGTGCATACCAAGACTACATACTCCAAGAGGTGGCTGGTACATCCACACACATATCCTGGGAGGAAATCGTTGGAGGAAAAATCTCTACATACTCCAAGAGGTGGATGAAATTGGAGAAGCACACATTGGCATTCTGGACCTACCAATATTAAGGAACTGAGCACCCCTTCCAGTGCGGCAACTTACCTCATATGATTGAGGTAAATTCTGGTAAGGGGATTCACTGTATTCAAAGATCACTTGATGGATGTTCTATGACACTCTACATACTTATGGAACTTTGATTTTCTATACTCAGACATTGTTGAGAGTGTAATCACATATATATCAATTTATCTATTTCACATTACTCTGTTAATATAAGGATTTGTGAGCGCTGTTATCCCCTTGTACATATATATATATATATATATATATATATATATATAAATATATATATATATATATATATATATATATATATTTACAGTATCTCACAAAAGTGAGTACACCCCTCACATTTTTGTAAATATTTTATTATATCTTTTCATGTGACAACACTGAAGAAATGACACTTTGCTACAATGTAAAGTAGTACAGCCTGTATAACAGTGTAAAGTTGCTGTCCCCTCAAAGTAACTCAGCACACATCCATTAATGTCTAAACTGTTGGCAACAAAAGTGAGTACACCACTAAGTGGAAATGTCCAAATTGGGCCCAATTAGCCATTTTCTCTCCCTGGTGTCATGTGACTCGTTAGTGTTACAAGGTCTCAGGTATGAATGGGGAGCAGGTGTGTTACATTTGGTGTTATCGCTCTCACACTCTCTCATACTGATACTGTTCACTGGAATTTCAACAGCACCTCATGGCAAAGAACTCTCATAGGATCTGAGAAAATGATTTGTTGCTCTACATAAAGATGGCCTAGGTTTTTAAGAAGATTGCCAAGACCCTGAAACTGAGCTGCAGCACGGTGGGCAAGACCATACAGCGGTTTCACAGGACAGGTTCCATTCAGAACAGACCTCGCCATGGTCGACAAAAGAAGTTGAGTGCACGTGCTCAGCGTCATATCCAGAGGTTGTCTTTGGGAAATATACGTATGAGTGCTGCCAGCATTGCTGCAGAGGTTGAAGGGGTGGGGGGTCAGCCTGTCAATGCTCAGACCATATGTCGCACACAGCATCAAATTGGTCTGCATGGCTGTCGTCCCAGAAGGTAGCCTCTTCTAAAGTTGATGCACAAGAAAGCCCGCAAACATATATATAAATACATATATACACACATATAAACATATATCTATACAAACATATATATAAATACATATATACACACATATAAACATATATCTATACAAACATATATATAAATACATATATACACACATATAAACATATATCTATACAAACATATATATAAATACATATATACACACATATAAACATATATCTATACAAACATATATATAAATACATATATACACACATATAAACATATATCTATACAAACATATACATAAATACATATATACACACATATAAACATATATCTATACAAACATATATATAAATACATATATACACACATATAAACATATATCTATACAAACATATATATAAATACATATATACACACATATAAACATATATCTATACAAACATATATATAAATACATATATACACACATATAAACATATATCTATACAAACATATACATAAATACATATATACACACATATAAACATATATCTATACAAACATATATATAAATACATATATACACACATATAAACATATATCTATACAAACATATATATAAATACATATATACACACATATAAACATATAGCTATACAAACATATATATAAATACATATATACACACATATAAACATATATCTATACAAACATATACATATACATGCATGTATATGTATGCATCTCTATGTTAAAGCCCTTAACTGCTATTTTTATTCTAACACCTGAGACCTCATATCTTTGAGCCCTTAAAACTTTTTGAGCAATATTTTATTTTAATAACTTTTATCAGATGTGTTATTATGAGTGTAACTGTACTTTTTAATGTATTTTTGATGTGTTTTGTGACACTTTTTTGTTTTTGAGAACGCGGTAATCATTCTAGCATAAATAATGATTGCGCTCATGCGTTCATTTTACTTTCATCTTGTAATATGAGTGCTAAACCCATACACGCAAACACCCTCAATAAACCCCTTTTCATTGTCACATAACTTTTATCCCATCAGTCATAATCGGGACCTATATGTTTGTGTAAAGGGTTGTTTACTATTCCTTTATTTGCTTTCGCACAGGTCAATAATCATTTTTAAATGCTTGAAATTAGCTGCAGTCTTTCTTGTTTCTTTAGTAAATCACATGCTTTTTTATATAAAAAACAAAATCACAGTTATATTTTTGCTTATTTAATTTTAAGTAGTTGAATCATGTTTACTGTTCTAATGATCGCAAATCCTTATTTTAGTATCACCAGCTTCTCAAAGCGCTCGCTGGAGTTAAATGTTATAAAAAGTGGGCTAGCCCTCAATGGTCAGTTGTGTGGTGAGGTGCCTTCCATAGGAAAGTATAGGGCTCACTGCTTTTTACAAAATCTGAGCAGATCTCCAGTGAATGCAGATCTTGGCGGTGTGGAGGGGGCATGGTTTCAAATCATGTTTACACAACATATAATCTACATTTAGTAAATAAAAATGTGGTTTCTGTATTGTAATAGTTCAAATAGTTTCCCAATAAATGCAGTATATTTTTTTCAAGTGCTTATCTTGCCAGGTTGGAGAGACAGGTACATGTGCTGAGGTTCACCTAAGCTGGTGTATATTGTTTAGAACATTAGAATTTTTCTTCAAAGTTTCCCCATTATAAAATAGGTTACTCCCAAGGAACACCCATGAAATTCTCATGGAACACATATATTTCATATTTATGCAAATACTTTTGTTAATAAAGACCTAAAAACTTTTATAATAAACCTATATGATCTGCAGGACCATAGGGGTAACTATAGGGGTCTCAGAGGTCTCAATTGAGACTGGGCCCACAGTGCTGGGAACCTATCTGGCTCTGCAATAGGTATTGACATTGCAATAGAGGATTCTGGGGAGGCCAAGGCTTTGAGGCCCATTTATCAAGCTCTGTATGGAGCTGTGGGCCTGTGTTTCTGGCGAGTCTTCAGACTCGCCAGAAACAGCAGTTATGAAGCAGCAGTCTAAAGAGTACAATCGTGTTGATTGACACCTCCCTGCGAGTCTGCAGGGGGCGGCGTTGCACCAGCAGCTCTTGTGAGCTGCTGGTGCAATGCTGAATACAGAGAGCGTATTGCTCGCCGCATTCAGCAAGGTCTTGGGGACCTGATCCGCACTATCGGATCAGGTCCGCAAGACCTTTGATACATAGGCCCCTTTGTGTGCACTCCTGCAAAGCAGGGCTTATACTTTAAAGAGACAGCAAACCCAAAACTTTACTTTCATGATTTATGTAGAACATACAAATTTAAACAACTTTCTAGTTTACTTCTATTATCCAATTTGCTTCATTCTCTTTGTATGCTTTGTTGAAGGAGCAGCAATGCACTACTGGTTTCAAATTGAACAAATGGGTGACCCAATGACAATCGTTATATTTATGCAGCCACCAATCAGCAGCTAGGAACTTGGTTATTTGCTGCTCCTGAGCTTACCTAGATTAACCATTCAGCAAAGGATAACAAGAGAAGGAAGAAAATTAAATAATAGTAGTACATTAGAAAGTTGTTTAAAATTGTATGCTCTGTAAATCAGGAATGTCTAATTATGACTTTACTGTCCCTTTAAGGAAAGTGTAATGGCTCGTCTTTACAATATAGTGGCAGAGTTCCATGATACCCTCCACAGATTTGCTATAATGAAAGCAGCCTGGGGCCCAGTGAGGTCTTGTTATGCCCTTGATTGTGAGCATATTGTCCATGTGTATATAGTGTGTTATATGTATGTATTACACTTAAAAATTGTTTATTTTGGGCTAGATGACAAGTGAGGCACAAACATTTTGCGCAAGCGATATAGTGTTTTCGCAATCCATTTTAATTGCGCTTATATTACAGCAAAATCTTACTGCGATCTCAGAGCTAGGCTTAACTGTTTTGCCAAAACTAAAATGTGGCACAAAATACATTACAAAGAACAGTTACACTCATAATAAAACCAGCTGATAAAAATTATGTAAAAAAAATATTGCAAAAAAAAGTTATAAGGGCTCAAAGATACGAGGGCCTCTATTTAACAAGGTCTGGCGGACCTGATCCGACAGTACGGATCAGGTCTGCCAGACCTCGCTGAATACGGAGAGCAATAAGCTCTCTGTATTCAGTATTGCACCAGCAGCTCAAAAGAGCTGCTGGTGCAACGCCGCCCCCTGCAGACTCACGGCCAATGGGCCGCCAGCAGGGGGTGTCAATCAACCCGATCGTACTCGATCGGGTTGAATTGCAGCGATGTCTGTCCACCTGCTCAGAGCAGGCGGACAGGTTATGGAGCAGCGGTCTGTTTCCAACAAGCTTGAGGGCTCGGCGGAAACACGGGGCATCAAGCTCCATTCGGAGCTTGATAGATAGGCCTCGAGGTCTCAGGTGTTAGGATAAAAAAGCTGCCAAAGTACTTTAACATAGAGATACATACAGATACATTGCTAAATATGTATTTGAATGTATATATATCTATATATGTTTAACTGTGTATTTAACTGTAAATATTTGACATTCCAATGTTCTGCAGAATATGTTCTAAGGATTCTAATACAGCACGTTCTCGCCGCCCACTTCAAAACTCATATTTTTTGTGAGTTAACAGTTAGAACTATTCTCCAATCAGTGCTCTACCTACAATAAAAGTCCCATATGGTTTAGAGAGCTGATTGGAAAACAGTTCAAGCCACTAGCTTGCAAAAAAAAATATTATTTTTTAAGTGTGCGGCAGGAGTGTGCGTTATTAGAAGGACACGGGTAGATTACAAAGTACTTTTTTTGTTTGTTCTTTTTTTAATATCTTTATTTAATTAATTCAAGGTGAAGACATGAGTACTCAGGGTCGAGTTATGCACATTGAGAAATAAAAACAATTCAGACCACAATGGGACTGCATATTACAGACATTTTCACATGTGAACTTACATATATTACATTAAAATAAAGTGTTACATTCATATACTGTATACACTATCTGGTAAAAATATTTATATAAATACAAATAAAAATGTTTTATAAGGGCTAAAAGATTTATGGTATATGACAAGGTATTTGACTGTAAAGGGCTATTATGTACATACTAGTCCTAAAGCCCGTGCACACGGCCCATTTCTTGCAGTACAGCAGTCCCACCCCTTGCTCTCTCTCTCCCTTTCTCTTTTGCTCTTTCTCTCCCCTTCTCTTTTGCTCTCTCCCCCTCTCTTTTGCTGTCTCTCCCTCCCTCTCTTTTGCTCTCTCTCTCCTGCTCTCTCTCTCCCCCCTCTCTTTTGCTCCCTCTCTCTCCCTCCCCCTCTCTTTTGCTCTATCTCTCTCCCCCTCTATTTTGCTCTATCTCCCCCTCTCTTTTGCGCTCTCTCACCCCTCTCTTTTTTTGCTTTCTCTCTCTCCCCCTCTATTTTGCTCTCTCTCTCCCCCTTTCTTTTGCTCTCTCTTCCCCTCTCTTTTGCTCTCTCTTCCCCTCTCTTTTGCTCTCTCTTCCCCTCTCTTTTGCTCCCTCTCTCTCCCTCCCCCTCTCTTTTGCTCTATCTCTCTCCCCCTCTCTTTTGCTCTCTCTCTCCCCCTGTCTTTTGCTCTCTCTACCCTTCTTTTTGTTTGCTTTCTCTCTCTCCCCCCTCTATTTTGCTCTCTCTCTCCCCCTTTCCTTTGCTCTCTCTCTTCCCCTCTCTTTTTACCTCTCTCCCCTCTGTTTTGCTCTCCCTCCCCCTCTCTTTTGCTCTCTCTCTCCCCCTCTCTTTTGCTCTCTCTCTCCCCTTTCTTTTGCTCTCTCTCTCCCCCTCTCTTTTGCTCTCTCTTCCCCCTCTCTTTTGCTCTCTCTCCCCCATCTCTTTTGCTCTTTCTCCCCCTCTCTTTTGCTCTCTCTCCCCCTCTCTTTTGCTCTCCCCCCCTGTCTTTTTCTCTCTGTCCCACTCTTTTTTGCTTTCTCTCTCTCTCCCCCTCTATTTTGCTCTCTCTCTCCCCCTTTCTTTTGCTCTCTCTCTCCCCTCTCTTTTGCTCTCTCCCCCTCTCTTTTGCTCTCTCTCTCCCCTTTCTTTTGCTCTCTCCCCCTCTCTTTTGCTCTCTCCCCCCTCTCTTTTACTTTCTCTGCCCCCTCTCTTTTTCTCTCCCCCCATCTTTTGCTCTTTTTCCCCCTCTCTTTTGCTCTCTCTGCCCCCACTCTCTGGCTCTCTCTTCCCCTTCTTTGGCTTTCTCTCTTCCCCCTCTTTGGCTTTCTCTCTTCCCCCTCTTTGGCTCTCTCTCTTCCCCCTCTTTGGCTCTCTCTCTCCCCCTCTCTTTTGCTCTCTCCACCCCCTCTCTTTTGCTCTCTCTGCCCCTCTCTTTTTCTCTTTCTCTCCCCCTCTCTTTTGCTCTCTCTCTCTCCCCCCTCTCTTTGGCTTTCACTCTTCCCCCTCTTTGGCTCACTGTCTTCCCCTTCTTTAGCTTTCTTTCTCCTCCCTCTTTGGTGCTCTTTCCCCGCTATTTGACTCTCCCTTCACCTCTTTTGCCTCTCTCTCGCAGCCACATCCACTCCTGGCCGTCCACACCCCACTGCGGTGCCACGCCCCATCACGGTACTCCTGTAGACCACGCCAACCAGACCACACCCCCATTGCGGCACCCCACCTAGCCACCCCCCTCGCCACATCCGGCCATGCCCCCATCACAGCGCACCCGCCACACCACCTCTGCTGTCAGGATCCTAAAGGCCAGGTATTTTTGTCCTCGCACAGTCTCTACTGCACATGACTGCTTCGGACAAACACACTTGGCCTTTTATATTATAGGATAATATTAAGATAATAAATCTACCCCCCATGAGTCAAATTATACAGATTCTGAATGGATCTATTGATTAATTTTTTTTAGTTTAGGCTTAGGTAAGTTTTTATTTATTTTAAGGTAGATAGTGTAGTGTAATGTTTGTTTAGGAGTATTTTTATTTTGGTAAAATTAGAGGGTGTTAGGCTTAGGGGTTAATAGTTTAATTTAGTTATTTTCTATATGGGGGGACGTCGGTTTAGGGGTTAATAGCATTATTTAGTGTTGGCGCTTTGGGGGACGGCTGTTTAGGGGTTAATAGTCTAATTTAGGTAGTTGTGATGTGGGGGGATGGCAGTTTACAGATTATTAGGTTTATTTATTTTTTGCGATGCGGGGGGTGGCCGTTTAGGGGTTAACAGCTTTATTTCTTAGTTGCGAATCAGGGGATGGTGGTTTAGAGGTTAATAGTGTAGTTTATGGGAATAAGTGTACTTTGTAACATTTTTTTGTTGTGTTTTGTTTCTCAAAACACATAATTACAGGTCTTTGAATGCAGAATGGATGGTTGCGGTATAGGCCATATTGCTCGCGGGTAAGCCATACTGCGCAACTTGTAATATCAAATAGGTGACCATTCAGCATGCAAAGGCCATTTTGTGCTCTGTAAAGCCATACCACACAACTTGTTATCCGGGCCTTAGACTACAGTATAGTGTAAATATAACTTTTATATGCACTGGGGAAAAAAAAAATTAGTATTACTCACTTTATTGCTATATTCGCTTTATTGCTGTGGGCTGGAACCAAACCAGCAATATGTCTGAGCTACACCTGTATATATATATATATATATATATATATATATATATATATATATATATAGTCCAAACAGATATTAAAGCACTCACTGGTCTTCAGTCAACAAAGCAGCAAAATTTAGTTATTTTACTGTTTTGTTGACTGAAGACCAGTGAGCGCTTTTATTTCTGTTTGGACTTGTTATACCCAGAGTACCCTGGCAGCTGTTGTTCTCTTGGTGAGAGTGCACACACCCTGCTGTTTTGTGTGTGTATATATATATATATATATATATATATATATATATATATATAATGTAATCTAAAAGAACAAGAGCACAAAGAAACTCCTCATAGTGTAAGTACTGCGGAAGAAAACTGCAAATGCCCAAGTACGCAAACACAATACCGAGATGGGGTTGTGAGCGAGTTGGCGTTTGTGTCACCGTGAGGTAAGGTGGGCGTGGCCTTACACATTTCACAAATCATATCTGCTTCATCAGAGGCTTCTTAGAGACCCACCTTACTGCTCTCCCATTATGTAATGTACAACTGAATGTGAACAAGTCCCAGAAAATACCCTACGTCATAAGATGATACCACCTCCTCATTGATTACATGATAAAATTGGAACACAATGAATTGTAACAAAGTATAGTGATATACACTAAGAAAATAGAATACATTGTCATGTAAGGAATAGTTATAACACATATGGACAGGGTCATTGGGGTTAATTTACTAATGTGTGAGCAGACATGATACGATGTAGCGTATATGCTGTCGGCATTTATCATTGCACCAGCAGTTCTTGTAAACTGCTGGTGCAATACAGCCCCCTGCAGATTCACGGCCAATCGTCCGCTAGCAGGGGGTGTCAATCAACCCGATCAACCCAATCATCTTAGTATTTTTTTTTATTTTATGTAATTGGGCTTAATTTAGGGGGTGTTAGTTTAGGGGGCTTAGTGATTAAATTAGTTATTTGCGTTGTGGGGGGTTGGCGGTTTAGGGGTTAATAGTTTAATTAGGTTTATTGCATTGTGGGAGATGGCGGTTTAGGGGTTATTAGGTTTAAATTATTAGTAGCTGTGTGGGGCCCAGCGGTTTAGGGGTTAATAGGTTTATTATAGTAGTAGCGATGGGGGGGGGTCGGCGGTTTAGGGGTTAATAGGTTTATTATAGTAGTAGCGATGTGGGGGGGCTGGAGGTTTAGGGCTTAATAACTTTATAAAAGTAGTAGCGATGTGAGGGGGCAGTGGTTTAGGGGTTCATAGGTTTATTTTCTTAGTAGCAATGTGGGGGCCGGTGGTTTAGGGGTTAAATTAACTTAATAGGTTTATTATAATAGTAGCGATGTGGGGGCAGTAGTTTAGGGTTAATAGGTTTATTTACGCCTAGATTTAGAGTTCTGCGGCCAAAGGGGTGCGTTAGCTACGCTGGCTTTTTTCTGGCCACACCTTTTAAATACCGCTGGTATTTAGAGTTCACAGAATCGCTGCGTTAGGCTCCAAAAAAGGAGCGTAGAGCATATTTACCGCAACTTCAACTCTCGATACCAGCGGTGCTTACGGACGCGGCCAGCTTAAAAAACGTGCTCGTGCACGATTCCCCCATAGAAAACAATGGGGCTGTTTGAGCAGAAAAAAAACCTAACACCTGCAAAAAAGCTGCGTTCAGCTCCTAACGCAGCCCCATTGTTTGCTATGGGGAAACACTTCCTACATCTGCACCTAACACTCTAACATGTACCCCGAGTCTAAACACCCCTAACCTTACACTTATTAACCCCTATTCTGCCGCCCCCGCTATCGCTGACACCTGCATATTTTTTTAACCCCTAATCTGCCGCTCCGTAAACCGCCGCTACTTACATTATCCCTATGTACCCCTAATCTGCTGCCCCTAACACCGCCGACCCCTATATTATATTTATTAACCCCTAATCTGCCCCCCACAACGTCGCCTCCACCTGCCTACACTTATTAACCCCTAATCTGCCGAGAGGACCGCACCGCTATTATAATTGCGAGCTCAATCTGATTGGCTGATCGGATCAGCCAATCGGATTGAACTTGATTCTGATTGGCTGATTCCATCAGCCAATCAGAATTTTCCTACCTTAATTCCGATTGGCTGATAGAATCCTATCAACCAATCAGAATTTGAGGGAGGCCATCTTGGATGACGTCCCTTAAAGGAACTGTCATTTGTCGGGAAGTCGTCGGTGAAGATGGATGTTCCGCGTCGGCGGGATGAACATGGATCCGGAAGAAAGAAGATTGAAGATGCCGTTGATAGAAGACATCTTCAGCCCCCCGCTTGGGCTTGGATCAAGACAACGGAGGAGCTCTTCTGGATCGATCGGTGAACCTGGTATGGTGAAGATAAGGTAGGAAGATCTTCAGGGGCTTAGTGTTAGGTTTATTTAAGGGGGGTTTGGGTTAGATTAGGGGTATGTGGGTGGTGGGTTGTAATGTTGGGGGGGGGTATTGTATGTGTTTTTTTTACAGGCAAAAGAGCTGAATTCTTTGGGGCATGCCCCGCAAAGGGCCCTGTTCAGGGCTGGTAAGGTAAAAGAGCTTTGAACTTTTGTAATTTAGAATAGGGTAGGGCATTTTTTTATTTTGGGGGGCTTTGTAATTTCATTAGGAGGCTTAGAGTAGGTGTAATTAGTTTAAAATTGTTGTAATATTTTTCTAATGTTTGTAAATATTTTTTTATTTTTTGTAACTTAGTTCTTTTTTATTTTTTGTACTTTAGTTAGTTTATTTAATTGTAGTTATTTGTAGTTATTGTATTTAATTAATGTATTGATAGTGTAGTGTTAGGTTTAATTGTAGGTAATTGTAGGTATTTTATTTAATTAATTTATTGATAGTGTAGTGTTAGGTTTAATTGTAACTTAGGTTAGGATTTATTTTACAGGTAATTTTGTAATTATTTTAACTATTTTAGCTATTAAATAGTTCTTAACTATTTAATAGCTATTGTACCTGGTTAAATAAATACAAAGTTACCTGTAAAATAAATATAAATCCTAAAATAGCTATAATATAATTATAATTTATATTGTAGCTATAATAGGGTTTATTTTACAGGTAAGTATTTAGCTTTAAATAGGAATAATTTATTTAATAAGAGTTAATTTATTTCGTTAGATTTAAATTATATTTAACTTAGGGGGGTGTTAGGGTTAGGGTTAGACTTAGCTTTAGGGGTTAATCCATTTATTACAGTAGCGGCGAGATTCGGTCGGCAGATTAGGGGTTAATAATTGAAGTTAGGTGTCGGCGATGTTAGGGAGGGCAGATTAGGGGTTAATACTATTTATTATAGGGTTATTGAGGCAGGAGTGAGGCGGATTAGGGGTTAATAACTTTATTATAGTAGCGTGAGATCCGCTCGGCAGATTAGATAAGTGTAGGCAGGTGGAGGCGACGTTGAGGGGGGCAGATTAGGGGCTAATAAATATAATATAGGGGTCGGCGGTGTTAGGGGCAGCAGATTAGGGGTACATAAGGATAACGTAAGTAGCGGCGCTTTGCGGTCGGCAGATTAGGGGTTAATTATTGTAGGTAGCTGGCGGTGACGTTGTGGGGGGCAGGTTAGGGGTTAATAAATATAATATAGGGGTCGGCGGTGTTAGGGGCAGCAGATTAGGGGTACATAAGTATAACGTAGGTGGCGGTCGGCAGATTAGGGGTTAATTATTGTAGGTAGCTGGCGGCGACATTGTGGGGGGCAGGTTAGGGGTTAATAAATATAATATAGGGGTCGGCGGTGTTAGGGGCAGCAGATTAGGGGTACATAAGTATAACGTAGGTGGCGGCGATGTGGGGGGACCTCGGTTTAGGGGTACATAGGTAGTTTATGGGTGTTAGTGTACTTTAGAGCACAGTAGTTAAGAGCTTTATAAACCGGCGTTAGCCCAGAAAGCTCTTAACTACTGACTTTTTTCTAACGCTCACTTCAGCCACGACTCTAAATACCGGAGTTAGAAAGATCCCATTGAAAAGATAGGATACGCAATTGACGTAAGGGGATCTGCGGTATGGAAAAGTCGCGGCTGAAAAGTGAGCGTTAGACCCTTTAATGACTGACTCCAAATACCAGAGGGCGGTAAAAACCAGCGTTAGGAGCCTCTAACGCTGGTTTTGACGGCTACCGCCCAACTCTAAATCTAGGCCTTAGTGTTGCAAAATGGAGAGTTGCGTAAAGGCTAAAATGCTAGCGGTATAGCCTTACTGCCGCAACTTGTTATACGGGAGACCTGCATATTCCACGCACATTGTCCAATTTTTCAGCGGTATAGCCGTACCGCACAATTTGTAATTTTGCTGTTAGTTAGGCATAGGAACAGAAATGCGCAATTGGGGTTTTGCTGCTGATTAGTGACTGCAAATATATGCCTTTTGTCATTGAATACTTCAATAAAGGATGCCAAGCAAATGAAGCACAATTGATAATATAGGTAAATTGTAAAGTTGTTTATAATTTTATGTTCTATCTGAATCATAGAAAAAAGAAATTGGGTTGCATTAACCTTTAACGCACTTGTGTTACAAGGAATTTGCTGCTAATCACCATTTAATTGGTGACGTGATTCTCTTTCATTTTAAAAGCTTTGAGATATAATATATATATATATATATATATAGATCCTATTTAGATAAATATAAGCACTTTAGCCTTGTTTATATAGTTCAGTGTTATGTTCTGTTCTCTAACCGCTCCCCCCGCATATATCCTTGATTTCCATTGTCCCCATTTCATCAGCAAAAGAGCTGGTCTGAAAACAAAGAAAACATGAAATCCCTCTAGAAATACACGTGTTGTAAATGAATAATTGATTTAGAAGCTGAGGGCAGAGTTTGCATTGTATCTCCCTGAGGGTGTAAAAATACATTCCTCTCTATTATGTCTGCTTTAGTGATAATTTCTACTGTAATCCCTACAAGGGACAGAATATTCCATTTGCAAACCTTTTTAATTTAATTTCTTTAAAAAAAAAGTATTTTACAAAAATATAAATGTCTATAACACATAATACTGAACAGGTACAACTAAATGTTGTTTTCCTTCTCCTGTTCATCTCAAGCAATCAACGCAACAGTTACAATCAGCAACAGAAGGTGAAAACAAATGGAAAATAGAGCAAAAACAATAGTGCACCAATGTTCCAAAGAATGTAATAAAATGAACAGGTGTGATAATCCAAAAATATGAAACAGGCAATAGTCAAAGTAGGTGATATCACATATGGAAGAAAGGAAAAAAGATACAGCATAGAAGAATGGTGCAAAAATGCTTCTCCTTTATTAAATGTAATAGTGCAGACAACGTGACAATATAAAAAGCACATAACTAGAAATACATTTTCTGTGCTCTTTAATCTCTTTCACCTAGATTACAAGTTTTGCGTTCGTGTTTTGACACTGAAAAAATGGCCATTTCAGCGTTAAAACAGCACCGCAGCCATTACAAGTCTTGTCGGTATAGCTGTACTGCAAGCCTTTTAGCCTGTAATGCAACGTCAGTCCCGCACACGTAAAAATGACTTTTTGTCATGGGACTGTCATAGCACCGGTATTAAAAGTTTTACGGTGAGGCTAAAAAGCTTGCGTTACACCCTATAACGACAAGATCCGTACCGCCATCTGAGAGCAGTAGTTATGAGTTTTACGCAACAAAACTGTTACATAAAACTCATAACTAAACTGTCACAAAGGGCACTAAACACCCATAAACTACCTATTAACCACTAAACCGAGGCCTTCCCGCATTGCAAATACTATATTAAAGTTATTAACCCCTATTCCGCCATTCCCAGACATAGCTGCCACTATACTAAATTTATTAACCCCTAAACTGCCGTCCTCCCACATCGCAAACACTATTTAAATATTATTGACCCCTAATCTACCGTCTGCCCACATGGCCCCCACTATACTAAAGTTACTAACCCCTAATTCCGCCGCTACTATAATAAACCTATTAACCCCTAAACCGAAAGCCCCCCACAATGAAATATACTAAATAAACCTATTAACCCCTAAACCGAAATCCCCCCACATCACAATAAACTAATTTAAACTAGTAACCCCTAAACCTAACGCCCCCCTAACTTTATATTAAAATTACAATTTCCCTATCTTAAATTAAATTAAAACTTACCTGTCAAATTAAAAAAACTAAGTTTAAACTAACAATTAAACTAATAAAACTATTTAACTAATAATAAACTAACTACCAATTAAATAAACTATATTACACATTTAAAAAATCCTAACACTACTATAAAAATTACAAACTATCTAATGACAAAAAATAAAAAAAACGAAATTACAAAAAATAACAAACACTAAATTACGAAAAATAACAAACGGCTAGATTACGAGTTTTGCTTTATGAGCCGCTCGGTGCTAACTTGAAAGTTATTGTCACCACTCACCTCCCTATAGCGCTGCTATTACAGGTTTGCATAAACCTGGCGTAAGCAGGCAATATGGCAGCATTGAGCAAAATTGAGCTCCATACCGCACTCAAATACCAGCGCTGCTGTGAGCTGGTTTTACGTGCTCGTTCACAATTTCCCCATAGACATCAATTTTGAGAGCCGGCTAAAAAAAGCCTAAAACCTCCGTAAAGCAGCCCCATTGATTCCTATGGGGAAACAAAATTTATGTTTACACCTAACACCCTAACATAAACCCTGAGTCTAAACACCCTTAATCTGCTGCCCCTGACATCAGCGACACCTACATTACACTTATTAACCCCTAATATGCCACCCCTAACATCGCTGACACCTACATTATACTTATTAACCCCTAATCTGCTGCCCCCGACATCGCCGACACCTACATTACACTTATTAACCCCTAATCTGCCACCCCCGTTATCGCAGACACCTACATTATATTTATTAACCCCTAATCTGCTGCCCCCAACATCTCCGACACCTACATTACACTTATTAACCCCTAATCTGCCATCCCCAATATCGCCGACACCTACATTATATTTATTAACCCTAATCTGCCGCCCCCGACATCGCCGACACCTACATTACACTTATTAACGCCTAATCTTCCGCCCCTATCATCGCCCCCACCTACCTACATTTATTAACCCCTAATCTGCCACCCCCAATGTCGCCACCACCTACATGACAGTTATTAACCCCTAATCTGCCGCCCCTGACATCGCTGCCACCTACCTACACTTATTAACCCCTAATCTTCCGCCCCCAAAGTCGCCGCCACTATACTAAAGTTATTAACTCCTAACCCTAAGTCTAACCCTAGCCCTAATGTAACCCTAACCCTAACACCCACTAACTTTAATGTATTAAAAATAAATCTAAATAAAACCTACTATTAATAACTAAATAATTCCTATTTAAAACTAAATACTTACCTGTAAAATAAACCCTATGATAGCTACAATATAACTAATAGTTCAAATCAGCCAATAGGATGAGAGCTACTGAAATTCTATTGGCTGTTTTGAACAGCCAATAGGATTTCAGTAGCTCTCATCCGATTGGCTGATTTGAATTTCCAAAATCAAGTCAGCCAATAGGAATGCAAGGGACGCCATTTTGAATCGCGTACCTTGCATTGAAGATTCAGTATTTGGTGGCGACCGTATCAAGAGGATGCTCTGCGCCAGATGTCTTCAGGATGGACCCGCTCCGCGCCGCCGGGATGAAGACAGAAGATGCCGTCTGGATGAAGATAGAAGAGGCCGTCTAGATGAAGACGTCTCGTTGCCTGGATGAGGACTTTGCCGCCTAGATGAAGATAGAAGAAGCCATCTGGATGAAGACTTCTCGCCGCCTGGATGAGGACTTCGCCGCATGGATGAAGATTGTTCAAGCGGGACTTCAAAAACTGTAAGTGGATCTACGGGGGTTAGTGATAGTTTTTTTAAGGGTTTTTGAGAGGGTTTTTTTTTTTAGTTTAGGGTTTGGGCTATTCGTAAAAACTCTAAATGCCCTTTTCAGGGCAATGCAAAAGAGCTAAATGCCCTTTTAAGGGCAATGCCCATACAAATGCCCTTTTCAGGGCAATGGGTAGCTTAGGTTTTTTAGATAGTTTTTTTTTATTTTGTGGGTTTGGGGGGGTGGAAGTTTGTAATGTTAGTCAGTCTTTGTGATTTTTTTTCAGGTAAAAGAGCTGTTTTACTTAGGGCAATGCCCCACAAAAGGCCCTTTTAAGGGCTATTGGTAGTTTATTCTAGATTAGGTTTTTTATTTAGGGGTGTTTTTTTTTTTAAATGGGTATTAGAATAGGTATAATTGTTGTTATTTTTGATAATTTGTTTGTTATTTTGTGTAATGTATTTTTTTCGTTTAGGGTGGGTTTTTATTTTTAGATTAGGGCTTGGGCATTTCATAAACAAGCTGAATGCCCCTTTAAGGGCAGGAAAAAGAGCTAATTCCCATACAAATGCCCTTTTCAGGGCAAAGGGTAGATTAGGTTTTACTTTATTTTTATTTTGTGGGTTTGCGGGGTGGGGGGTTGTATACTGTTAGTGTGCGTTTGTTTTGTTTTGTAGCAAACAAGCTGTTAACTTTGGGGCAATGCCCTTCAAAAAGCCTTTATAAGGGCCCACAAAAGGCCCTTTTAAGGGCCCACAGAAATCCCTTTTAAGGGTGGGTTTTTAATTTTAGATTAGGGCTTGGGCATTTCATAAACAAGCTGAATGCCCCTTTAAGGGCAGGAAAAAGAGCTAATTCCCATACAAATGCCCTTTTCAGGGCAAAGGGTAGATTAGGTTTTACTTTATTTTTATTTTGTGGGTTTGCGGGGTGGGGGGTTGTATACTGTTAGTGTGCGTTTGTTTTGTTTTGTAGCAAACAAGCTGTTAACTTTGGGGCAATGCCCTTCAAAAAGCCTTTATAAGGGCCCACAAAAGGCCCTTTTAAGGGCCCACAGAAATCCCTTTTAAGGGCCCTTGATAGTTTATTCTAGATTTTTTTTTTAAAGGGTATTAGAATAGGAATAATTTTTATTGTTTTAGATAATTTCGTTTGTTATTTTTTGTAATGGTAAGTTTTTTTAAAAAAAAATTAATTGTAGAGTTTTTTATTTTTTGTAATGTTAGGTTTTAGTGTAAGACAGTTTAGGTTTTATTTCACAGGTAAGGTAAGTTTGTATTTATTTTAACTAGGTAGTTAGTAAATAGTTAATAACTATTTACTATCTAACTAGTCTTCCTAGTTAAAATAAATAAAAACGTATTAGTTATATTGTAGCTAGCTTAGGTTTTATTTTTATTTCACAGGTAAGTATGTATTTAGTTTTAAATAGGAATTATTTACGCCTAGATTACAAGTAGTGCGGTAACAGGGGTGCGTTGCTAACTTGCAGTTTATTTTCACCACTCACTTACCTGCAGCGCTGGTATTACAGGTTTTTATAAACCCGGAGTTAACAGGCAAGAAGTGAGCGTAGAGCAAAATTGCGCTCCACACTGCACTTCAATACCAGTGCTGCTTAACTCAGTGGTGAGCTGGTTGTATGTGCTCGTGCACGATTCCCCCATAGATATCAATGGGGAGAGCCGGCTGAGAAAAAGTCTAACACCTGCAAAAAGGCAGCGTAAAGCTCAGTAACGCAGCCCCATTGATTCCTATGGGGAAACACATTTTATGTTTACACCTAACACCCTAACATGAACCCTGAGTCTAAACACCCCTAACCTTACACTTATTAACACCTAATCTGCCGCCCCTGACATTCCCGATACCTACATTATATTTATTAACCCCTAATCTGCCGCTCCGGACATCACCGCCACCTACATTATACTTATTAACTCCTAATCTGCTGCCCCCAACATCGCCACAGCTACATTATATTTATTAATCCCTAATCTCCCTCCCCCAATCTCGCCGCAACCTACCTACATTTATTAACCCCTAATCTGCCGCCCCCAACGTTGCCACTATTCTAAATTTATTAACCCCTAAATCTAACCCTAACACCCACTAACTTAAATATAAATTAAATACATCTAAATAAAATTACTATCATTACCTAAATTATTCCTATTTAAAACTAAATACTTACCTATAAAATAAACCCTAAGATAGCTACAATATAACTAATAGTTACATTGTATCTAGCTTAGGGTTTATTTTTATTTTACAGGCAAGTTTGTATTTATTTTAACTAGGTAGACTAGTTAGTAAATAGTTATTAACTATTAACTAACTACGTAGCTAAAATAAATACAAATTTACCTGTAAAATAAAACCTAACCTAAGTTACAATTACACCTAACACTACACTACAATTAAATAACCTACCTAAATTAAATATAATTAAATAAATTAAATACAATTAACTAAATTACAAAAAAAACAGACACTAAATTACAGAAAATAAAAAACAAATTACAAGATATTTAAACTAATTACACCTAATCTAAGAGCCCTATCAAAATAAAAAAGCCCCCCAAAATAAAAAAACCCTAGCCTAAACTACACTATCAATAGCCCTTAAAAGGTCCTTTTACGGGGCATTGCCCCAAAGAAATCAGGTCTTTTACCTGTAAAAAAAAATACACACAACTACCCCAACAGTAAAACCCACCACCCACACAACCAACCCCCCAAATAAAACACTAACTAAAAAAGCCTAAGCCTAAAAGGGCATTTAGCTCTATTGCTGCGCAAAGCCCTAACCTAAAAATAAAACCCACCCAATACACCCTTAAAAAATCCTAACACTAACCCAGAAGATCCACTTACCGGGAGAAGTCTTCATCCAAGCGGCAAGATGTCCTCAAGGAAGCCTGCAGAAGTGGTTTTACAGACGGGCAGAAGTGGTCCTCCAGACGGACAGAAGTCTTCACCCACACGGCATCTGCTATCTTCATCCTTCCGATGCGGAGCGGGTCCATCTTCAAGACATCCGACGCGGAGCATCCTCTTCCAACTACGACTACCCGACAAATGAAGGTATTCTATCAGCCAATCGGAATTAAGGTTGAAAAAATCCTATTGGCTGATGCAATCAGCCAATATGATTGAGCTTGGATTCTATTGGCTGTTCCAATCAGTCAATAGAATGTGAGCTCAATCCTATTGGCTGATTGCATCAGCCAATAGGATTTTTTCAACCTTAATTCCAATTGGCTGATAGAATTCTATCAGCAAATCGGAATCTAAGGGACGCCATCTTGGATGACGTCATTTAAAGGTACCTTCTTTCGTCGGGTAGTCGTCGTTGGAAGAAGATGGTCCGCGCCAGATGTCTTGAAGATAGACCCGCTCCGCGTCGGAAGGATAAAGATAGAAAATGCCGTCTGGGTGAAGACTTCTGCCCGTCTGGAGGACCATTCTGCTCGTTTGTAGGACCACTTCTTCCTGCTTCCTTGAGGACACCTTGCCGCTTGGATGAAGACTTCTCCCAGTAAGTGGATCTTCAGAGGTTAGTGTTAGGATTTTTTAAGGGTGTATTAAGTGGATTTTATTTTTAGGTTAGGGCTTTGGGCAGCAATAGAGCTAAATGCCCTTTTAAGGGCAATGCCCATTCAAATGCCCTTTTTTTTTAGTTAGGGTTTTATTTGAGGGTTTGGTAGTGTGGGTGGTGGGTTACTGTTGAGGGGTTGTTTGGAAAACTTTTTTCAATGCTAAAGAACTAAAGAACTGCTAGTCCTTCCATGGTGATTTATATATGCCACTGAGGCATATATGCCTGAGGTTGGGTCAACTCTGAAGAGTTTTGAAGATGGCATGGAGCTCTAAGATGCCTGTTGGTAACTTTGCCTCCAAAGGAAATAAAACTCCCTTAGTTCTAAGGGTTCTCCAGACTGCTCCCCAAATCACAGTTTAAACTGGTTGAATGAATGATGCTTGCTGGATTAAGGAATGGTGAGTTTGCCACCAAGTTAATGACTGTCTGATTTTGTCATCTAGGAGATCTAGTGAGACAGATCCTCGTAGTTTCCATTCCATTTTCAAAGCATCACAAGCTGCAGGGATCGTAGATAAGACAAAGGGTAGCACATTTGAGGCAGCTACTATTAGACACACACTTCTATGTACAGAGCAAAAGTAGGAAGCAGACTTCAAAAAAGGTAGGAGGCTCTCTATAGATTGAGTCTGCGATGGTTTGTTATGGATAGATGCATTGAGTTGATGATGGATCCCAGAAAAGAAACTGACTTTGAGGAGTTAAGGAACTCTTTGATAGATAGATTGATTGTACAAGCATGGCTGCAAAGCAATGTGAGAAAAATTTGAGTGTGTGTCTATGCCAGTTGAACAGAAGGAGCCTGTACCAGAATGTGATTAGATATGAAGCTACAGATATCCCCTAAGCTTGAACCACTGGAAAATGGTTTCCTAGTCCTTTGGTAAAAACTCTGGAAGCTAAATGGAAGAGTCAAAAACTGATATCGAATATGAGGAAGGCATATCTGAAGAACCTGAAATGATCCCTGTGAATGGGGATATGTAGATAGGAATCCTTTAAGGGGTCAATTTACTAATGTGCAAGCAGATATGATACAATGTAGCGTATCATGTCCGCTGCACATCAATAAATGCCGACAGCATATGCTGTCGGTATTTATCATTGCATCAGCAGTTCTTGTGAACTTCTGGTGCAATACCGCCCCCTGAAGATTCACGGCCGCTAGCAGGGGGTGTCAATCAACCCGATTGTATCCGATTGGATTGATTTCTGTCCGCCGCCTCAGAGCAGACGGACAGGTTATGGAGCAGAGCTTGATAAGTTGACCCCTAAGTCAAACTTAAATTTACTCATTTTGGAGGTGGAAACTTTTAGAAATTTGTTCAATGATGTCCTCTTTCTTTGGGAAAATTTGTTCAATGATGTCCTCTTTCTTTGGGAAAATAAACATATAACTGCTTTAGCTCTAAGGCTGGAACTGGTGAATCCCATTGATTCTAGATCTTGAATACAATGTAGGAAGGCTTTGGCCTTTATTGGCTCTTTTGGCAGGAGTAATCTTCCTCTTGGGGGATTTAAATGAAAGGCTATCTGATACCCTTGAGCAATGATATCCAACCTAGATCCTGAGCAGATCTTCTCTAAGCTTCCAGAAAAAGATTCAATCTGCCCCATACCAGAAACTGATCTAATCTCAGAGCCATATCTTCTTGAGGATTTGGAGACAGGGGATAGCGTGTTTGATTTTAGTCCAGGAAACATTGGACTTCTAAGAGGCTTTGGGAGATCCTAAATTCTGGGTTGAAGAAGAAGTCACTCTCTTATGTTATTGACTGCTGAAAGGAACAAAAATGTCCTGAATGCCTCCGTTTGATTTTATGTCTTGAGTAAAGATGCCACATCATACTGCTGTAGTTGCCACTACACAGGCTATGCTGACTGCTGCTTTAAACATAAAACCTGCTAATTGTATGGACCTTCTGTGAAAACCTTCCAATTTTTTATCCATAAGATTATTGAAGGAGGTACTGTTCCCTAAAAGAATAGTAGTCTGTCTGGAAAGAGTGAAAATTACATCCACTATAAGAATTGTTTCCAAAATCTCCACTTTAATAAAAGAGAGAGAAAACATACTTTTGAATTTTGGAGACAGAACAAAGGGAACAAATAAATTAACTTTGGGCCATAAAGGGTAAAATCAAGCTCTGGTGAGACAGAGTAAGTTTACCACCCCCAATGGCTCTGGAGTAGCCCTTAGACAGGTGAAAATGGCTGCCACACTTCAGTGGAGAAGAAGAACCCAGGAAGCAAGCTAAAAGCCTGTCAAAATGTTAGCCCCCAGTGTGCCAGTGTCTTTCAAGAGTGTCAATACTGATGCCGAGTGTTAAAAATGAAGTAAAATAATAGCACATCGGGGAGAACTAATGGCTGCAGTAGTAGCTCCACGAGCATTGGAGAGAGCTAAATCTGCCCAAGCTCAATTTAAAGAGACAGTACCTCAGAAAATTTACAAAATGCAAAAGTGATGAAAATAAGTCCAAATGTGTCCCCAGGGAATCATGTGCAAAGCTGGTGGGCTATAAAGTGCAATTGTACTCACCTGGAACCTGCAGCTACTGTGCTCAACTCAGTTACAGAATAATATGTCCAGTACATGAGCACATCCAAACCAGGGCAAGCACTCTGCATTGCCTTCTAAGCCATGAGATCTTTGAATGAATACACATTTCTCCTGGGGGAAAAACACCAGCATACAAGGAACAGCACTCTGTTCAGAAGCAGCGGTCTGATGACTGCTGCTTATTGACTATCGCTGCAGGCTTGCTCATGCGGACCAGCAGCAAAGGGCCACCAAAGCTGCATACTCAGATTAATAAATGGTGCCCAATGTGTTTACTGTCCCTTTAATTTTGAGTATTTTCCTAATAAAGAAATAATTGCAAATTGTTTAATAAAATTCAACAGACTGTCTGCATAGGCATAATTTAAACAATGCAAAAAACTTTTCCACAGGTGATGTATCAATTTGACTCCTATCTTTCCCTTGCAATTTTGAAAATGTAAACAATGATATCAAATATATAAAGTAATATAAAACCAGATTTGAGATTACTTTGGTCATATCTTAGAATGCCCTTTATAATAAAATGTAAAAAGGAAGATTGACAGAACAAATATTAAATACAAGTCAATAGGTTTTGGAGTATATGTTTTTAATATTGTTCTTTAAAAAGTCATTTTCTGTTCTTATGAATAGTGTGAATGTCTGATTGATAAAATATTATATTTCAATAAGATATTGATCTCATACTTAACTATTAACTTAGCTTTTTGACTCTGTTTCCATATGTTTAACAACTTTATGATAATAATTCAAAGTATAGGAGAGACAAGATGGAATATTCCACAACATATGATGGAGATTAATAAACAGTGTAAGTACCCATAGAAACATAAGCTGTACAAGCAATGTCCGGGTCTTATTAGCCTACTAACCCTAGATGATCCGATGTCTCAGCACATCATATCAACATATCAAAAAAGTTGTCGCTTCTCCTATTATGTAGCTCCAGTGTGCCGTAAGAGGGAACAGGGTAACCAAGGATCCGTATGCCTTACGGGGCTGAGAACTTACTCAGCACAGAATTCCACTTCTGCCCGTTTGATTCAAGCCTCTGTCTGTAATCCAGCGTGCGACACTGGGCTGTAGGGAGATGACGACACAATGAACGTGTCAGCGGAGGGAGGGGGGTAGCGGCTTTCTTCGCCCAGTTCAGGTACTCACAACAAGAGTGTAAAAGCAATTACCAGTGGTTGGTAATAATGACAGAAGAATAAGTAGATGAAGCGGTCTTGCTTAAAATAGAAAGTTCCTTTATTGGCATCAAAGTTAAAAAACCTTACAGGTTCAGTGTGCAAAAAAGGGTGTGAACACTAAACGGTTGACATGTTTCGGAAATGAGTCGTAATCGTAACCTAAAGTGCTTAACCTCACAGGTGAATATAAGAGATAAAATACATTCTAATTGGTTTAAAATAAATTGATAGAAACACCCTCAAGCATTAAGCAATTGCAGAGATTAACCCAGATGGTGCTGCATAAACAAAATGGAAAGGCTATTAAACACATACATAAAGTATATTACAGGAGCACAACAGCAATGATAAAATATTTTTTCTTTTCTTTATAGCAATCCTATTATATAAAAGGCCAAGTGTGTTTGTCGGAAGCTGTCATGCGCAGTAGAGACAGCACGAGGACAAACACACCTGGCCTTTGAGTCCTACTCCCTAGTTGATCTGTGGCAGAAGTGGGCGTGACCGGGCGTGAGCGGGGGCATGGTCGGCATGAAGGGGCGTGGACCGGCGTGAATGGCCTTGAAGGGGGCGTGGCTGGGCACGGGATAGAGAGGGGAAAGAGAGGAGGGGAGAGAGAGAGGAGAGGGGGGAGAGAGAGAGCTCAAAAGAGAGGGGGAGTGAGAGCACCGAAGAGATAGGGGAGAGAGAGAGCTCAAAAGAGAGGGGGAGAGAGAGCGCAAAAGAGATGGGGGAGAGAGAGCAAAAGAGAGGGGGAGAGAGTGCAAAAGAGAGGGGGGGGAGAGTGCAAAAGAGGGGGGGAGAGAGCGCACAAAAGAGAGGGGGGAGAGAGAGCACACAAAATAGAGGGGGGGAGAGAGAGAGCAAAAGAGAGGGGGGAGAGGGAGAGAGAGCAAAAGAGGGGGGAGAGAGAGAGAGCAAAAGAGGGGGGAGAGAGAGAGCGCAAGAGAGAGGGGGGATAGAGCACAAAAGAGGGTGGAGAGAGAGAGCACAAAAGAGAGGGGGGAGAGAGAGGGGGGAGAGCGCAAAAGAGATGGGGGAGAGAGAGAGCGCAAAAGAGATGGGGGAGAGAGCCCAAAAGAGAGGGGGAGAGAGCCCAAAAGAGAGGGGGAGAGAGAGCGCAAAAGAGACGGGGAGAGAGATTGCAAAAGAGACGGGGAGAGAGAGAGAGAGCGTGCAAAAGAGAGGGGGAGAGAGCGCAAAAGAGATGGGGAGAGAGAGAGCGCAAAAGAGAGGGGGAGAGAGAGAGAGAGAGGGCAAAAGGGAGGGGGGAGAGAGGGGCGAGAGTGCAAAAGAGATGGGGGAGAGAGAGAGTGCAAAAGAGATGGGGGAGAGAGAGAGCGCAAAAGAGAGGGGGAGAGAGAGCGCAAAAGAGAGGGGGGACAGTGAGTGCAAAAGAGATGAGGAGAGAGCGCAAAAGAGATGGGGGAGATAGAGAGCACAAAAGAGAGGGGGAGAGAGCGTAAAAGAGAGGGGGAGAGAGCGCATAAGAGAGGGGGAGAGAGTGCAAAAGAGAGGGGGGAGAGAGAGAGCGCAAAAGAGAGGGGGGAGAGAGAGCGCAAAAGAGAGGGGGGAGAGAGAGAGCTTAAAAGAGAGGGGGGAGAGAGAGCTCAAAAGAGAGGGGAAGAGAGAGAGCAAAAGAGAGGGGGGAGAGAGAGAGAGAGCAAAAGAGAGGGGGAGGGAGAGAGCGCAAGGGGTGGGACCGCTGTACTGCAAAAAGTGGCCCGTGTGAACGGGCTTTAGGACTAGTACTTAATAATTAATAGTTGTCAAAAAACGGCCAATACTTTATAACACATCATATCATAAAGTTGCAGGAAGTATATAAATAGAAGCTACATAATGCAAATAATGTCATTAATGGGCTCCTAATAGATATCCTATGATATGAAGGATAAATGAAAAAGATAGAGAATGCTGAGTAATACTATCTAGCACTCTAATATTAGAAAACAGTGAATATACACAAGTATGAATCATGCTGAGCATATATACATATATATGCACCTAAATGTACTAATGTAGAGTAATTCTTGAGTATGATGAAGTATAAGCTATCTTTCCAAACAGTGCACAGAATAAGCACCAAGTACAAGGTATGTATAAAGAAAAGATGTAACTACTGCCTGAATACTAGCTATATATGTAGAAAGCAAAGAGAGTATAAATTAGTATATGGCTGAGTATTACATAGGACACATTACGTGAAAGTGAATAATGTACCACTAAATAAAGAATATGTAATATGTAAATACTATGGAACATTAATGGGAACAGTTAGTATTGTGTAGAGTACAAACAAATACTTTTACTCCCAGAAATGTATAAGGTCATACTTATAATTTAAACCTTGGGGTGTTCTGGTCCTCAAAGTGAAGATCCAGAACACCTCACGTTTGGCCAGGAGGATATCAATGTCACCTCCTCTCTTGGGTACCACAACCTTTTCAATAGCTGTCCATCTAAATGTATTCAATTCACTATTATGTGCTGTGGCAAAGTAAACAGCTATGTGCGTAAAAAAAATAAGGATGTCACAAATATGAATTTTTTCTCAGTTGCTAATTTTTAATTGAGGTATCAATATTGAGCGGTTTTATATCATGTATGTACTTTTTATGTATTTTAGCCAAGTGTGTTTCTGTAAGGCTATGAATATTTTTTTAATGTGAGGATCGGTGTTTTGATAAGGTGAGGGAATATATTTTTTATGGCCATAGGCATAACTCTCTGGAGTGCTAGGGGTATAATTGTCGCCTAGTCCGCTGCTGAAACTTATAAATATACAAGCAGTTAGATGGATGTGAATGTAGGTATATAAGTTAAAGATTCCAGTTATTAACATGGGAACTGAATGCACAAAAACCTAACATTGAAAATGCCATATGAACAGCCAAGAAATTCAGATAGAAATAAATAGACTTATTGGATGCCAGTTTGGCACAAATACTCTTGAAAAGCAGTAAAAAAGAGGTTTATCAAAGAGTTTCAACAACCCCCCACCCCCCCCAAAAAAACACATACACAAATCTGCCCAAAAAGTGATTGGGAATACTGTAGTTTAAATTTTAGTCCAGGGTATTGTTAAAGGAACAGTCTAGTCAAAATCAAACTTTTATGATTCAGATAGGGCATGCAATTGTCATCAACTTTCCAATTTTCTTTTATCATCAAATTTGCTTTGTTCTCGTGGTATTCTTTGTTGAAAGCTAAGCATATGTAGTTTCATATGCTAATTTCTAATCCCTTGAAGGCCACCTCTTATCTCAGTGCATTTTAACAGTTTTTCAAAGCTATACAGCTCTAGTTCATGTGTATCATATAGATAATTTTGTGCAAGTCAGTATTGCTTGGCAAAAGAACTGAAATAATGTGGCAGTTTGCAGAGACTTAGATAATCACAGAGGTAAAAAGTATCTATATTATAATCGCGTTTGTAATGCATCCGTCGTCGTCGCTAGTTGCGCACGCATCCTCAAAGGAATTTTGGCATGCGCAGTCAAAAGTATCCACCTGGATGCAGGGTAGGCAAACCTGAAGCCTTAAAAAAAACATGCAACCGCCCACACGAAATATCAAGAAAACACGTAACCGCCCGCAAGAAATAAATAAAATACACGTAACCACCTGCACAAAATATAACAAAAACAAACTACCCACCCGCACGAAGAATAACAAAAAAAGACATAACCTCCCGCATGAAGTACTAACAAACACCTAAACTGCAAACCCCCACATCGCAAAATAATAAAGTAGTTAACCCCTAATCTGTAAATAACATAATTAAAATATTAACCCCTTAACTGCCAACCCCTCACATGAAATATCGAAAAAACACGTAACCGCCTGCAAGAAATAAATAAAATACACGTAACCACCTGCACGAAATATAACAAAAAAAAACTACCCGCCCGCATGAAGAATAACAAAAAAACACATAATCTCCTGCATGAAGTATTAACAAACACCTAAACTGCAACCCCCCAAATCGCAAAATAATAAAGTAATTAACCCCTAATCTGCAACATCATTACAATATTAACCCCTTATCCACCAACCCCTCACATCGCAATAAGCCTAATTAGCCTATTAAGCCCTAAACCGACAAACCCCCACATCACAATAAACCTAATTAACCCATTAACCCCTAAACCGCCAACTACCAATATTGCAATAAACCTAATTAACCTATTAACCCCTAAACCGCCAAACCCCCCACAATGCAAATAACTAATTTAATTACTAATAACCCTAACCTAACACCCACTAAATTAACCCCAATACTAAATTACACTTAAATAAACCCTAACATTAAATTACAAAAAAATTATCTAAAATTACAAAAAATAAAAACTCTAAAATTACAGAAAAAAATAAACAAAATGATAAAAATTTTAAAAAATAAACCTAATCCCTACGAAATTAAAAAGCCCCCCCCCCCCAAAAAAAAACCCCACCCCCTAAACTAAACTACCAATAGCCCTTAAAATGGTGTTTTGTAGGGCATTGCCCTAACAGAAAAAAACCCCACCCATCAGACTTCCCAAAATAAAACTAACACTAAAAAACCTAAAGTACCCATTGCTCCTAAAAGGGCATTTGTATGGGCATTGCCCTTAAAATGGCAATCAGCCCATTAAATTCCTAATCTTGAAATTAAAAAAACAAACAAACAGTAAGCCTAAAATAGGTACTCACTGTTCCTGAATTCCGGCGGAGATGGTCTTCTTCTAGGCGGCTCTATCATCTTCTATCTTCATCCGCCAGACTTCAGGAACTGTGAGTACCTATTTGGGGCTTAGTGTTAGGATATTTTTTTTTAAAGATTAGGGATTTAATGGGCTGGAAAAGAGCGGAATGCCCTTTTCAGGGCAATGCCAATACATATGCCCCTTTAGGGGCAATCGATAGCTAAGGTTTTTTTGAGTGTTAGGTTTTTTATTTTGTGGGTGTTGGTTGGGTGGGGGGTTTTACTGTTAGGGGGTAATTAGTATTTTCTTTAAGTAAAAGAGCTGTTTAACTTAGGACAATGCCCTACAAAAGCCCTTTTAAGGGCTATGGGTAGTTTAGTATTAGATTAAGGGGTGTTTTTATTCTGGGTGGGATTTTTTATTTTTATAGGGGTATTAGTTTAGGTTTAATTTTTTTATTTTGGATAGCTTTGATTATTTTTTTCTGTTAATTTACATTTTTTATTTTTTGTAATTTTAGCTTTGGGGTTGTAGTTTTTTTTTAAAAAATAGACTGCCCTCTGGGCAGGCTTATCGCCTAGTATTAATATAACTGTGTTGGTTATGCAAAACTGGGGAATGTATAATAAAGGTATTATCTATCTTTTTAAACAATACAAATTCTGGAGTAGACCGTCCCTTTAAATATACTCATAACCACACAATAACCCGGGTTTCTAATGTTATTCTCCAAAGTGCAAACCTTAGCAAGACATAGACCCATCAAGACTGGGCTGGTTCTATTTCTTGTTAATGGTTGCACATTGAAGAAGGCCATACTCTTTATAACTTTAGGGCTACCCATTACTTAAGGCTGATGATCATAAGATATCACCCCCTTACAGTATGTATTGTTGTAGTAAATCGTCTGAACCTATAATCTATGGAGTAGGACATGTGAGAACTGATTCGGAAGACATTGAACTGCATGCATGGTAGAGTGGTGAGCTAATATTGTTAATGTGACACTGCAGTGCACAGTGATTTGTATTATATATTAATTATTGGCCTAAGCCTCTACATGTAAAGTCCTGAGGTCTTTACAGTTACTTTATTTAAGGTGATGGGTCCTATAGGACAGTTTAGTTCTACTTTGATTCTAATGGTAATCTAACAGACTGGATTAGTCTCCAAATGTAAAACCCTACAAATGGAATGCAATAGAATACATTTGCTATTTAATATTATATTGAAATAATTTTATTTATTAATGTTTAGTAACCTATTTAAATAAAATGTGAAAGACCAGCAGTGTACTGTCCCATATTTTAAAAGCATTCTTTTCACAACTCAGCCAAAATCAATGTTTTTGTTCTTCCCAATGCAGAACACAACACCTCTTTTATTGCAGATGCCTGTCAAGTTGGGTCTCAGTGCCAGATGATATGAGTATTTCCAGGCTGCTAAGACTGAAGGTTATGTATTTGCAGATAACTGTGTCAATATGGCTGTCAGAATTGAGAACGTTTAAGTTCCATGAGATGTCATTGGTGTGAGAAGCTCCCTAGACAGAAAAGGAAGAGAATAATACATTTTGCAAGCCAGTGAATGGCAAATGACACACTGGCTTTTTCTTATCAGTTCTAAGTACAGTTAGTCACTCCCTCTTGCTTAGGGAATTGTCCTACTGAACTCAAAAAAATTACTGCATATTTTTTTTCATATTTTACCAGAGCACATCACTCTAAAAGCAGATATAATGTTAAAAACAAACAGTTAAAATTAAAAATATATCCCATTATATTATAATTCACAGTTGTTCATCTACATTCTGCAGCTCTCTGTTCTAAACATTTGATACTACTCTAGACAAGCTGATTATCATTCATCATCTGCTCATCATCAGTAATTATTTTTACAGAGGCAAATATAACATATCCATACCAATGCTCATGAAACAATTACAAAATATATATTTGCAGTTTTAACACTCTACCTTTAATGGAAATATCTAGCAAGTTAAGTATTTGACATTTGTACATGGCCACGGTGATAATTAGAAGGTCAAGTGTTTAGTAGATTAAACTTATAACTTTGTTTTGTTACATTAGATGGGTTACCATGGTCTGACAAATGTTCTACTAATACCAGCCAATCACAATCCATACAGTATATTCACTTTGGACCAAATCATAAGATACTTAATACTGGGTTACAAATGTTACCTTTTTATTTTTTTAACAAAACACAATTGTTTACACTTTCTTTAATAAACCAAAAGGTTATCAAATAAATATATAAAAAAAAAAAACACTTTACATCCATATGTACTTAAAGGGAAATTATACACTAGATTTTTCTTTGCATAAATGTTTTGTAGATAATCCATTTAAGTGTGCTGATTTTCAGACTCCTAACCAAGTTCCAAAGGTTTAGGAGTATACTAATGTATACCTACTAGAGCTTGCTCCTGTTTGTGTAAAGGGTCTTTTCATATGCAGATGAAGGGGGAGGGGGGAGTGTCTGCTTTCACTGGGTATCCCAGTCAACCTAATCAAAAATGCTAAACTGGGAGCTTCTAAATAAGTTTTTTAAAGGTTTTATACTCGATTTTTAGATCAACATCTGTGCATATTCTTCTTTATAGTAGTGTATTTTACATGCAGTTATTTAAAATTGGTGTATACTGTCCCTTTAATCCTCTCCAGTCCAGTGGTATTTGAGCAGGAACACAATGGTAATTTACCTGCTTGAGTATTTTGTATTTTCCTTACTTTAAAACTTGAAAAGCATTTTATACCAATCACAGACTAGTATATGTATTCCCTGTTAACCTAAGCACATGCTCAGTAGTAGCTGGTGCCACAGAAAGTGTGCATATAATAAGACTGTGCAAAATTTGATTATAGAAGTAAATTGGAAAGTGTCTTAAAACTGCATGCTCTGGGGCATATTTATCAAGTTCCGTATGGAGCTTGATGCCCCGTGTTTCCGCCGAGCCCTCAGGCTTATTGGAAACAGAACTGCTGGTGCAATGATAAATGCTGAGAGCGTATGCTGTCGGCATTTATCGATGTGCGGAGTGTCAAACAGAATCAGCTGTTGTCGGGTGGTGACGTCACACGCCGACCGGGTACATCGCTGTTCACTTCCCAAGCGTGTACAGACCACAGGATAGCTCAAGTTCAACTGTTATTTTAAAGATACCCTTATGTGATTTCAACCACGCCAGATATTGTGAGTATTTGGCTTGCTTGATGTAAATAAAGAGTGCTTATTTCATACAATATTGCACTATTGGAGTCCTTCTTTCTTTCACAGACTGCGCTGTTTTTCTGGGAGAGAAGTGTTTGGTGATTAAACTGCAAGACAAGCAGTGTGTTTGAAATAGCTGCAGCTGGGTCAGAAAGGAATATCTTTTGAACAACTACAATCAACAGTAAGACTGTGTTCACATTTGGATAGAGATACATACAAAATTATCGGTTCCCATTAACAAGCCTTTTTTTAGATCATTTTTTTATTATTATTTTTTTCATTATCTTTCAACCAATATACATATTTTTATATTTTTTTTATTTTCTATACAAATATAGTTGTTAGTTTTGTAATTGTTTATTTGGAATATAATACTCATTCAATACTGCATATATTTTTTAAAAATTGCTTTTAACTCTTGCTGAGATAGTATTGCGCTGAATCATTTGGTGGTAGTTTGTGTGTGTATAATTTATAGTGAGCCTATTAACTTCTTTTGGCTTGTTGTATGCCGTCATTGATGGACTAAACAGTTCAGCTTACTCTCCTACACATAAGAGTTAAAAACTAATATTAACAAATGTAAACATGTAAAACACACACATATTGAACAACACAGCACAAATTGGGTTAAATGCAAGTCAATAGATACAAATAAAAAGTCATGTGACTAGAACTCCAAACACAGGAATCAGTACAAATTCATCCTTCTGGAAAACCTCACCTGCCGATATCAAGCCCCCTGTGTCTTAGACTTGAAGATGGGAACCAGGCAGCATGGAGATGATGCTTCTGAGGAGAAAAAGGCAAATCAAATCCAGAACACTTCAGCGATTATTGGGGTTCAAGTGTGTGGTATGCAGGTCTATCAAACCGGTAGTGGGCAACTAATGTTTATGAACAAATACCGTGGTAGGAAACTTTCAGTCCAGGGTTTTAAAGAAGCACTTTATCAGTTCTTTCATAATGGGAAGTACCTTCACCGGGAACTGTTTGAACCTGTAATAAAGAAATTGTTTGAACTTAAACAGGTTTTAGAGAAACAAGACTCTTACCGCTTTTATTCCAGTTCATTACTTATTATTTACGATGGGAAAGAGGTACAGGAAGTTCCTGTGGACTCTGACCCTGAAGACATAGAGGACTTGTCAGAAGAATCCTCAGATGAATCAGTAGGGGCATATGCTTACAAACCTTCATCTAACAAGCCACTTGGGAACACTGTTGATGTCCGTATGATAGACTGCACACACAAGTTCAACCTGCAAATTCTATGTGGAAGATAGCATCATGCATTAAGGCCAAGACACAGGCTATATTTTTGGACTTCAAAATTTAATAGCAATTATTAAAGAGATTAGAGATGAAAGCAGTGAATAAAGGGGGATGAGTTTGTATTATGCACTATATTGACTTAATTATAGTCCATGTTCATGACCACTTTGTGGTGGTAGGAATCCTTACAGGATCAGATGGGTTGGGCACATCAAAAGAGGGCATTTATTTACAGCTGTGCTGATTAATATTGTTATACTATTTATTTTAAATATTAAGATTTTTTGACCCAGCAAAAGCAGTGGTGATTCAGGCAGATTCATCTAAATTAGGCATTGGAGATTGCTTACTTCAAGACAATTTCCCTATAGCATATGCATCGAGAGCAATGACTGCCACAGAGCAAAATTATGCCCAGATTGAGAAAGAACTATTGGCTATTGTATATGCTACACAAAAGTTTCACCAGTTTATATTCGGCAGAGCAATTACAGTGCATTCTGACCACAAGCCTCTTGAATCAATACTCACTAAACCATTGAGCAAAGCACCAGCAAGACTCCAAATAATGCTCTTACAACTGCAACGATACAACCTAAACATCATTTATACTCCTGGGCGTGATATGTTTATTTCCACCAGGACAAAAAGAGGACAGTTTATCAGAAGAAGGGTCGTCTATACACTGTCATCATCAGAATCTATTGGGACTGAGATGTTATCTTATTTACAAACTTCCTCAACAGAAGATGCAGACTTAAACAAACTTAAACAACTTCTGTCTGAAGATTGGCCACAAAGAAAAAGGCGACTCCATCCAAGTCTGCAGTCATATTGGCAATTTAAGCACTTGCTGCGCATGGAAGATGGTCTCCTATTGCTGCGTGAAAAGATTGTAGTTCCTCGGAATGCTCGCAGGAAAATTATAGAAAGTCTGCATGAGTGCCATCAAGGTATACAGAGAACCAAAATGCGAGCTCGGGTGATCCTGTTCTGGTCCAGCATGTCCAAGGACATACAACAGATGGTAGAGACCTGCAAGATTTGTGCTAGTCACCTACCAACGAATCAAAAGGAACCATTACTCTCACACAAAATTCCTCACCTGCCTTTGCAAAAACTGGCAGTGGACATTTTTGAGTGGAAGGGATCGTCATTTCTTGTAATAGTAGACTATTTTTCCAAGTCTGCTGAAGTACTAAAGTTGTCTGATAAAACTGCAACAACAGTAATTGCAAAGCTGAAAGCAACATTTAGTAGACATGGCATCCCAATAGAAGTTATCAGTGACCATGTACCCTTTGCCAGTACTGAGATGAAGGCATTTGCTGCACAATGGGGTATTAAGTTTACTCATTCTAGTCCTGGTTACCCCCAATCAAATGGACTGGCAGAAAGAACTGTAAAAACAATTAAACTCATGCTCCAAAAAACATGGGAATCGGGGGTAGATCCTCATATTGCTCTTCTAGAATTCTGCAATACTCCAATCACTGGAATGGCCTATTCCCCAGCACAACTTTTAATGGGTCGGACACTGAGAACCAAGTTACCGGTTGCAGCTCATGCATTAAAGCCCCAGGTCCCTAAGAATGCACACCAAAAATAGAGGGAGCTACAGCATAGGCAGAAAGTATATTATGATCATGGTGCTAAGCCACTACAAGCCTTCCAAAAAGGGGATGCAGTGCGTATGGAGACATCAGCGGGTTGGCAACCTGCACAGATATCATCTGTTGGTCCTGAACCAAGATCATATGTAATTAAAACACCTGATGGCAGACAGTACAGGAGAAACCGGTGTCATCTCTGGATGGATTACACATATGAACAAGATCACTCAGAGCCACAGGTACTTGTACCTGAAAAAGGAGAAGAGTCATCAATTACTCACAATACAGACTCAGAGACTGAAGTGCCAGGTTCAGATGCAAATCAAGGAGAATTTGTCCCTATACAGTCTGCAGAAGCTGGACACAAAACATCACGAGCTGGAAGGGCAATACACCCTCCAGAGAGACTAAAATATTATGTTGTAGGATAAAGTATATTGAGCGATTTGAGCACATTTGTATTGTTTCTTTGTTGTTTAGATGTGTTAAATGTTAAGAGGGGATTTGGAAGTAGTTGGGGAGATGTGGTATACTGTTACTTTAAGAAAAGACACTCTGGAGCTGGGAGGGAACTCTATGATCAGCAGCCATCTTCTTTATGTTAGTTTTCTCAGTTAGTTCAGTTAGTGTTGTTGCTTACCTCTGAGCTGAATAAAGAGGGAGATGTGGTATACTGTTACTTTAAGAAAAGACACTCTGGAGCTGGGAGGGAACTCTATAATCAGCAGCCATCTTCTTTATGTTAGTTTTCTCAGTTAGTTCAGTTAGTGTTGTTGCTTACCTCTGAGCTGAATAAAGACCTGCTCTGTGTACCTACTATCAAGTAGTGCTTATTCCTACTGCTAAATACCCACACAAGAAACATGACAAGGGGGCTTTCAGAAAAGACTAAGATACAAGGGGATCGATTTATGAAGCAGCGGATGCTGCTTCCGACCCACTCCGCTTCAGGTCCGTGAAGTGTCAGGGTTTTTTCCCTGTTGTGTTTGCCATGTGCTGCTGGCAGCCATTTTACTCACCTCTCTTCCTGACTATGGTGCATTGTGGGGGATTCTGCTCACTTCCTGCACTTCCTTTTATGGCCAGACTGGTGTGCATCATCCATGTGAGACAGGATGCAGTCTCAGAATTGTGATGTCATCACTTATTATTTAAAGGGCCTCTGTTCATTATGCTTTGCCTTTGCGTTGTCTCAGACCTGTCTGTGAGAGTTCCTGTGTATTACCTGGCTGCCTGACGTCCTACCTGGTTCCTGATTCCTGGCTTGTTCATGACACTGCTGTTTTCCTTGTTCCTGATTCCGGCTCGTCTGACTATTCGCTTTGGCTCCTGACTTGGCTCGTCTGACTACCAGCTCTGGTTTTGACTCCTGGCTTGTTATTTGACTTGTGGACTTTTTATTATTTTTTGTTATTAATAAAGGTGTGATTATTTTTGCACTTCTCGTCTCAGTCTGATTCCTGGCACCCTGACAGGAAGTTAAGAAGCAGCGGTCGCAAGACCACTGCTCCTTAACTCTTCCGCCACTTCGGGTTGATTGACACCCCCTGCTAGCGGATCTGCAGGGGGCGGCATTGCACAAGCAGTTCACAAGAACTGCTGGAGCAATGATAAATGCAGACAGCATATGCTGTCGGCATTTATCGATGAGCGACGGACATGATACGATACAGCATATCATGTCTGTCTGCACCTTAATAAATTGACCCCAAGGTAATCACAGAGTTAAAAAGTGCATTAATGTAACCATGTTTACTGTGCAAAACTGGGGAATGGGTAATAAAGGAATTATCTATCTTTTTAAAGGGACAGTCTACACCAGAATTTTTATTGTTTTAAAAGATAGATAATCCCTTTATTACCCATTCCTCAGTTTTGCATAACCAACACAGTTATAATAATATACTTTTAACCTCTGTGATTATCTTGTATCTAAGCCTCTGCAAACTGCCCCTTTATTTCAGTTCTTTTGACAGACTTGCAGTTTAGCCAATCAGTGCCTGCTCCCAGAAAACTTCACGTGCACGAGCAGAGTGTTATCTATATGAAATACGTGAACTAACACCCTCTAGTGGTGAAAAACTGTTAAAATGTATTCTGAAAAGAGGTGGCCTTCAAGGTCTAAGAAATTAGCATATGGACCTCCTAGGTTAAGCTTTCAACTAAGAATACCAAGAGAACAAAGCAAAATTGGTGATAAAAGTAAAATGGAAAATTGTTTAAAATGGCATGCTCTATCTGAATCATGAAAGTTTATTTTGGCCTAGACTGTCCCTTTAAACAATATATATTTTTGAGTTGACTGTCCCTTTAACTCACAGTCACAAATGTTGCATTGGAATTTAATAAAAGAGAATAACGTATGCAGCAAGGACTCTGTGTTACTTTATGCAATTCATTCAACTCATATTGACATATTTTAATTTACAGTGTGAATTAGTTGCTCTACAGCATGAAGATATGAAGCATGACTTCAAAGCCTTTCACCATAAAATGCCTGGGGGAATCAATAAAAAATGCAAGCAAGTTCATACTTATTAAGATTGTTACAATGCATAAAAGCCACAGGGAGTTTTAGTAATTATGGTAATTTTAGCCTATTAGTAGTGGACAAAGAAAGTTAAAATATAGTGGATACCTTGTAACACAAAAAGACAGTATGCTTGTTTTAATACAATAAATAATGATTAAAACATTTATTTATCTATCCATCTAATGATAGATCTATCTATTGTGTATCCATCTATCTATCTATCTATCTATCTATCTATATACTGTTAAATGAAATATATGAATATATAGCTAACCAAGAAAAGTACATGGAGCCTATTTACCAAAATGGCTTTATCACTAATAGTAGGAATATACCCCACATTTTTCAAACAACAGTGTTGACATCAGGACCTAAAGTGATGGTAAATCCTAGAGTTTATGAAAGGATTTACCATTGGAACAAATAAAGGGGACTTTCAGTCATGAAGCAGAACGCTATTTGGCTGAAAGGTGACGTTTCCACCTCTTAGCCAATAGCCGGTCGGGAAATCCAGCTAGGCGCCGACTGCCATGGGCTGCCTTAGCAGCTCAGTGTGGCGAACACTGCAAACAAATAATGGAGCTTTCAGCATGAAATATTTTGTACTTCATGACTGAAAGTCCCCTTTATTTGTTCCAATGGTAAATCCTAGTGTTTCAGAAACGCTAAGATTTACCATCACTTTTTAAAAAAAAAAAATCACAACTTTTTTTTTCATTTAACTAAATCAGATTTTTTCGAATGCAAACCCCCCTCACAATTTTTACTGTATTCTTTGCATTCAAAAATAGAAAACAGGAAAAGCGCAACACATGATATGATATTTACACAGTTAAAACTATTTATTGAGGCCCCTAAACATAAGGTGGTTACTCACAGGACATAAGATAAAACAAGCACATCAAGATGTAAATTCATCTTGCAGTATCGTCAGCATAAGGGACATCTGGATACGTCAGATGTGGGTCGAGAGTCCTTAGTGGAGGGATCTCCCTGGAAGTCAAGCCCAGAGCCAACAGAGAAAACTGCGATAGAGACTAATGCACAAGAAAGTGCTACCTGTAAACAAGACCGCAATTCGGCTATGCTTGTTCCCAGTAGTATATCTAGGTGCGTATGCCTCACAGGGAAACAGGTCACTGCAAAATTCTAAACTCGACGTACGTGTTGTTCCGTAATTCTTTGTGTGTACATTTCCCTTATGCTGACGATACTGCAAGATTAATTTATGTCTTGATGTACTTGTTTTATCTTATGTCCGGTGAATAGCCACCTTTATGTATAGGGGCCTCAATAAATTGTTTTAACTCTGCTCAAAGATCCTGTGTTGCGCTTCTCCTGTTTTCTATTTTTGTAGTTCTCTTTTTGAATGCCGTTTGGAACATTCGTGGCGAGAAGCAGCAGAATCACTGGGATTTAACTGACTTATTTGCCTGATTAACACAGACCTGGGATTCATCCCACGGAACTTAAGAAACAAACTGACCTATGTTACAACCTCCATATAAATATTGAGGACGGTATTATCTAAATGTTTTAATATTTTAATATTTGTATCCTTTTTTGGCTCACCCTTCCATATTTGTAGTTTTAACAGGTAGTGCTATGTGTTGAAAACAATCAGGCCATTTAATAGATCAATGAACAAACAAATGCAAGTGACAAAAATGTTTAATTGATTTCTTCATGTTGTTAAAACTATTACACTAAAGGAAAGGCAGGAAAGGGTTCAAATGAGCGGTTTGTTCTATCCAAAAATAAATGACCCAACCCCATTAGCCACTTCTGATGCATCTCAGCCTTAGTGGGTATGATGAACCGTTTGCATCATCAAAGGGAAATGCTGGAATTGAAGTGATTTTCTGTGATCCCCCACACTACAGGCCAAAGAATTGATGGCATTTCCAAGCCTTCAATGGCAGTGTCAGTGATGGAGTTTGTGTACCTGCAAGGGAGCTGGTTGGGGGCAGGCTATTAAACTCCTTCAATCTCACCTTCCTTAGCTGCTGCAGATGATTAAGATCCCTCGTTGAAAGAGAATGCTCTGTTCTTTCAATAGTTACAAACACAAACATGGGGGTTTACTGGGTATCTTTAGAGACAGATAATTAAAATTTGAAATATTATAGACCCCACTGGACAAGTCACTTTTAAAAAAACAAAAAAAAACAAAAAAACTTTTAATCTCTATAATCAGGTGATCACCGTGGTGACAGTGATCACCAAACAAAAATATGTTTTTATTTCTACTCTGTAAAAAAGTCACCCCTTTAGTTTTGTTACAACTATCAAAATTGTAAGGTGATACATGTGATCAATGTATCTGACGTAGAACTTGATCTGGGGAACAGTTAGCGTTTTCATGACATTAGTTTCGTACCATTGGGTGATTGAAACTTCTATGACTGGACGGTCTAGGTTGTATATATATTGTCGTCAAGCATATTATCTACGAGAATGATCTATCTGAGTATTCCATTTTGATCTGGGACTTTGTCATTATCATATACCTGCATATATGGTATAATCTATCTAAGATATATGTCTCCATAAAACAGAGAATATTAAGCCTTATATGGAGATGGATCTAACCTCTAACAAAGAAGTATTTGCCTATTAGAACCATACTTTCCTGCATATAAGTCACTATTGAAGTGGTGACATATGTCTACAATGTTTAATGTCTATAGTTTTGGCAATTGCTTGCTCCTCTGTTTAGTATTCCATTTTGATCTGGGACTTTGTCATTATCATATACCTGCATATATGGTATAATCTATCTAAGATATATGTCTCCATAAAACAGAGAATATTAAGCCTTATATGGAGATGGATCTAACCTCTAACAAAGAAGTATTTGCCTATTAGAACCATACTTTCCTGCATATAAGTCACTATTGATGTTGTGACATATGTCTACAATGTTTAATGTCTATAGTTTTGGCAATTGCTTGCCCCTCTGTTTAGAAGATACCTGACCGGATTACAGATGTATTATATAAGATAATGGAAGCCACAGTCTCTACCATACTCCTTGAGACGCACTGCAATAGATGTGCAAGGCGTTCAACCTTTTCTGTAATGTTTTTAAAGTAGTAACTCTGACAGCCTAGGACTTGTCCGTGATAGGCTGTGTTTCAACTATGGGTTTACATGCAGGTGGGCGTGAGTGTGTTAATATATGTGATGTAGGGACTCTCTCTCTCTCTCTCTCTCGACTTGAAAATGCTGACTCGAAAATGTCACAGGAATATCTTAAAAAAGATGAAAAAGCAAAAAAGTTAAATATTTTACCTCAAGTTTTTTTCAGCTCACCAAAGTTAGGCCTAGATTTAGAGTTTGGCGGTAGCCGTGAAAACCAGCGTTAGAGGCTCCTAACGCTGGTTTTAGGCTACCGCCGGTTTTTGGAGTCAGTCAGGAAAGGGTCTAACGCTCACTTTTCAGCCACGACTTTTCCATACCGCAGATACCCTTACGTCAATTGCGTATCCTATCTTTTCAATGGGATCTTTCTAACTCCGGTATTTAGAGTCGTATCTGAAGTGAGCGTTAGAATTCTAACGACAAAACTCCAGCTGCAGAAAAAAGTCAGTAGTTAAGAGCTTTCTGGGCTAACGCCGGTTCATAAAGCTCTTAACTACTGTTCTCTAAAGTACACTAACACCCATAAACTACCTATGTACCCCTAAACCGAGGTCCCCCCACATCGCCGCCACTCGATTACATTTTTTTAACCCCTAATCTGCCGACCGCCACCTACGTTATCCTTATGTACCCCTAATCTGCTGCCCCTAACACCGCCGACCCCTATATTATATTTATTAACCCCTAACCTGCCCCCCTCAATGTCGCCTCCACCTGCCTACACTTATTAACCCCTAATCTGCCGACCGCAAAGAGCCGCCACCTATGTTATCCTTATGTACCCCTAATCTGCTGCCCCTAACACCGCGACCCCTATATTATATTTATTAACCCCTAATCTGCCCCCCTCAACGTCGCCTCCACCTGCCTACACTTATTAACCCCTAATCTGCCGAGCGGACCGCACCGCTACTATAATAAAGTTATTAACCCCTAATCCGCCTCACTCCCTCCTCAATAACCCTATAATAAATAGTATTAACTCCTAATCTGCCCTCCCTAACATCGCCGACACCTAACTTCAAGTATTAACCCCTAATCTGCCGACTGGAGCTCACCGCTATTCTAATAAATGTATTAACCCCTAAAGCTAAGTCTAACCCTAACACTAACACCCCCCTAAGTTAAATATAATTTAAATCTAACGAAATAAATTAACTCTTATTAAATAAATTATTCCTATTTAAAGCTAAATACTTACCTGAAAAATAAATCCTAATATAGCTACAATATAAATTATAATTATATTATAGCTATTTTAGGATTTATATTTATTTTACAGGTAACTTTGTATTTATTTTAACCAGGTACAATAGCTATTAAATAGTTAAGAACTATTTTATAGCTAAAATAGTTAAAATAATTACAAAATTACCTGTAAAATAAATCCTAACCTAAGTTACAATTAAACCTAACACTACATTATCAATAAATTAATTAAATAAAATACCTACAATTATCTACAATTAAACCTAACACTACACTATCAATAAATAAATTAAATACAATTCCTACAAATAAATACAATTAAATAAATTAACTAAAGTACAAAAAATAAAAAAGAACTAAGTTACAAAAAATAAAAAAATATTTACAAACATTAGAAAAAAATTACAACAATTTTAAACTAATTACACCTACTCTAAGCCCCCTAATAAAATAACAAAGACCCCCAAAATAAAAAAATGCCCTACCCTATTCTAAATTACAAAAGTTCAAAGCTCTTTTACCTTACCAGCCCTGAACAGGGCCCTTTGCGGGGCATGCCCCAAAGAATTCAGCTCTTTTGCCTGTAAAAAAACACATACAATACCCCCCCCAACATTACAACCCACCACCCACATACCCCTAATCTAACCCAAACTCCCCTTAAATAAACCTAACACTAAGCCCCTGAAGATCTCCCTACCTTGTCTTCACCTCACCGGGTATCACACCGATCGGTCCTGGCTCCAAAATCTTCATCCAACCCAAGCAGGGGCTAGACATCCATCATCCGACGGCTGAAGAGGTCCAGAAGAGGCTCCAAAATCTTCATCCTATCCGGGAAGAAGAGGCGATCCAGACCGGCAACCATCTTGATCCAAGCGGCATCTTCTATCTTCATCCGATGAGGACCGGCTCCATCGTGAAGACCTCCAGCGCGGATCAATCTTCTTCTGACGACGTCCAACTGAAGAATGACGGTTCCTTTAAGGGACGTCATCCAAGATGGCGTCCCTCGAATTCCGATTGGCTGATAGGATTCTATCAGCCAATCGGAATTAAGGTAGGAATATTCTGATTGGCTGATGGAATCAGCCAATCAGAATCAAGTTCAATCCGATTGGCTGATCCGATCAGCCAATCAGATTGAGCTCGCATTCTATTGGCTGATCGGAACAGCCAATAGAATGCAAGCTCAATCTGATTGGCTGATTCCATCAGCCAATCAGAATTTTCCTACCTTAATTCCGATTGGCTGATAAAATCCTATCAGCCAATCGGAATTCAAGGGACGCCATCTTGGATGACGTCCCTTAAAGGAACCGTCATTCGTCGGGAAGTCGTCGGTGAAGATGGATGTTCCGCGTTGGCAGGATGAACACGGATCCTGAAGAAAGAAGATTGAAGATGCCGTTGATAGAAGACTTCAGCCGGATCATGGACCTCTTCAGCTCCCGCTTGGATGAAGACTTCAGCCGGATCATGGACCTCTTCAGCCCCCCGCTTGGGCTTGGATCAGGACATCGGAGGAGCTCTTCTGGATCGATTGCTGAACCTGGTATGGTGAAGATAAGGTAGGAAGATCTTCAGGGGCTTAGTGTTAGGTTTATTTAAGGGGGATTTGGGTTAGATTAGGGGTATGTGGGTGGTGGGTTGTAATGTTGGGGGGGGGGTATTGTATGTGTTTTTTTTACAGGCAAAAGAGCTGAATTCTTTGGGGCATGCCCCGCAAAGGGCCCTGTTCAGGGCTGGTAAGGTAAAAGAGCTTTGAACTTTTGTAATTTAGAATAGGGTAGGGCATTTTTTTATTTTGGGGGTCTTTGTTATTTTATTAGGGGGCTTAGAGTAGGTGTAATTAGTTTAAAATTGTTGTAATTTTTTTCTAATGTTTGTAAATATTTTTTTATTTTTTGTAACTTAGTTCTTTTTTATTTTTTGTACTTTAGTTAGTTTATTTAATTGTATTTATTTGTAGGAATTGTATTTAATTTATTTATTGATAGTGTAGTGTTAGGTTTAATTGTAGATAATTGTAGGTATTTTATTTAATTAATTTATTGATAGTGTAGTGTTAGGTTTAATTGTAACTTAGGTTAGGATTTATTTTACAGGTAATTTTGTAATTATTTTAACTATTTTAGCTATTAAATAGTTCTTAACTATTTAATAGCTATTGTACCTGGTTAAAATAAATACAAAGTTACCTGTAAAATAAATATAAATCCTAAAATAGCTATAATATAATTATAATTTATATTGTAGCTATATTAGGATTTATTTTTCAGGTAAGTATTTAGCTTTAAATAGGAATAATTTATTTAATAAGAGTTAATTTATTTCGTTAGATTTAAATTATATTTAACTTAGGGGGGTGTTAGTGTTAGGGTTAGACTTAGCTTTAGGGGTTAATACATTTATTAGAATAGCGGTGAGCTCCTGTCGGCAGATTAGGGGTTAATACTTGAAGTTAGGTGTCGGCAATGTTAGGGAGGGCAGATTAGGGGTTAATACTATTTATTATAGGGTTATTGAGGCGGGAGTGAGGCGGATTAGGGGTTAATACATTTATTATAGTAGCGCTCAGGTCCGGTCGGTAGATTAGGGGTTAATAAGTGTAGTTAGGTGGAGGCGACGTTGGGGGCGGCAGATTAGGGGTTAATAAATATAATATAGGGGTCGATGATGTTAGGGCAGCAGATTAGGGGTACATAGGGATAATGTAGGTGGCGGGGGTGTACGGAGCGGCAGATTAGGGGTTAAAAATAATATGCAGGGGTCAGCGATAGCGGGGGCGGCAGATTAGGGGTTAATAAGTGTAAGGTTAGGGGTGTTTAGACTCGGGGTTCATGTTAGAGTGTTAGGTGCAGACGTAGGAAGTGTTTCCCCATAGCACACAATGGGGCTGCGTTAGGAGCTGAATGCGGCTTTTTTGCAGGTGTTAGGTTTTTTTTCAGCTCAAACAGCCCCATTGTTTTCTATGGGGGAATCGTGCACGAGCACGTTTTTGAAGCTGGCCGCGTACGTAAGCAACTCTGGTATCGAGAGTTGAAGTTGCGTTAAATATGCTCTACGCTCCTTTTTTGGAGCCTAACGCAGCCGTTCTGTGGACTCTCAATACCAGAGTTATTTAAAAGGTGCGGCCAGAAAAAAGCCAGCGTTAGCTTTGCGGGTCGTTACCGACAAAACTCTAAATCTAGCCGTTAGTGTTCTGTGAGCAAATATCATTCAGCTAGACTTTTACTAGCATCTACATGGTGAAAAAAAACCAACAGCTAATCAGCTTCATCAGTAGTTTACTGTGATATTGTGGAATTTCACCATAATGTTGTGAAAGTTCATAGTAAATTACTTAAAACTGAGATAAAATATTCCTTTTTATTATACAGAAATGTGCATTTGATATTTTCTAGTCAGCTTTTTACAGGTGCCCTGAATCACTTTCAAGTGATTCAACATATGGGAATTGTGTCTCTTTAATTATTTGCTATAATAATTCAACAAAATGCAGTTAATTCTGTTTTGGTATTATAGAAAATGCTGACTCATGTTCTAAACCTCCATGCCCACCTCATCCCAAAAGTGCTTTGTTGGACTGAGATGAGGGGACATAAGATGATGAGTGGTTTGTGGCATGACACTATTATAGTACATAAAGGAATAAATATGTTCATGAACAGTGCCTTGTGGCATTCAAAATGTGTTTGGTTGTCATTAAAGGACAGCTACATATGGTAGAATTGCATAATTAACAAATGTGCAATACATAGTACATGCAAAATGAATTACAAAAGAGTAATAGTTTTTTTTTAAAACTCTTCTGTTAGTTTAATTTTCCTTCCTTCATGTGACAGCCATCAACCAATCATAAAATACATATACAAATTTACTGTGAATTCTTGCACATGCTCAGAAGGAGCTAGTTCCTCAGTAAGTGTGCATATACAAAGATTGTGCACATTTTCATAAGTAAATTGGAAAGTTGTTTATAATTGTTTGCTCTGTCTGGATAATGAAAGTTTAATTTTGACTTTAGCGTCCCTTTAAGGGGCTTAATGCTTGACAAGAAAACATTCCACACACCAGCTTGCCCTTTTCACATAGGGTAGAATGAGTCTATGGATTCTTGCAGATTATACCATTGTATACCTCTACCATCTGCACATTAAGTCATAAATCAATATTCTTTAGCCCAGGGAACTTTTTTCAGTCTCAGTTTTCCAGTTGTAGGGCCCAATATTGTGTCACTTTCATGTTCTCAGCTGTCAGGAGAGTAAACCAGCCTGGTCTTCAGCCTATCCACATTGACATTAAATCTTAATGCTTAGAGATGCACTTTACTATGTAACTTACTAGTACCACTACTTACCGCTCTGTAAAGAATAGATATTTCAGTATTTGTGGTACTCCGTTTAGTTTGAATAAGTTTAAACATTCTTTTTTGAACTCCCTCATTTACAAGATGTTACTTCCCACAGAATTGTGTTTACTTTTTTTTTTGTTACCAGCACATCTGTAACAATCATAGTTGCATTGATTAGGATTGTAAAGTATCCTATTATATAAAAGGCCAAGTGTGTTTGTCCGAAGCTATCATGTGCAGTAGAGACAGCACGAGGACAAACACACCTTACCTGACAATCCATGCTGTTTGCAGCGAAAGTGGGCGTGACTGGACGGGAGCGTGGGCGTTGCTGGCGAGTCCGTGGGGTCGTGGTCGGACATGATCGAGCATGGTCGGGGCGTGGTGTGGCGGGGGTGTGACCGGGCACGGTCAATGCAACAGAGAGGAGAGAGAAATAGAAAGAGAGGGGGAGAGACAAAAAGAGACAAAAGAGCTAAAGAGAGGGGGAAGAGCAGAAGAGAGGGGAAAGTGCAGAAGAGAGGGGGGAGAGAGAGCAAAAGAGAGGGGAGAGAGACAGAGCATAAGAGAGGGGGGAGAGAGAGAGCAAAAGAGAGGGGGGAGAGAGACAGAGCATAAGAGAGGGGGAGAGAGAGAGCAAAAGAGAGCAAAAAAAAGGAGAGAGAGACAGAGCAAAAGAGAGGGGGGAGAGAGAGAGCGCAAAAGAGAGGGGGGAGAGAGAACGCAAAAGAGAGGGGGGGTAGAGAGCACAAAAGAGAGGGGGAGAGAGAGAGCGCAAAAGAGAGGGGGAGAGAGAGAGTGCAAAAGAGGGGGAGAGAGAGTGCAAAAGAGAGGGGGAGAGAGAGAGAGCGCAAAAGAGAGGGGGATAGAGAGAGAGCGCAAATGGGGGGAGAGAGAGAGCGCAAAAGAGAGGGGGAGATAGAGAGCGCAAAAGAGAGGGGGAGAGAGAGCGTGCAAAAGAAGGGGAGAGAGAGAGCAAAAGAGAGGGAGAGAGCGCGCAAAAGAGAGGGGGACAGAGAACGCGCAAAGAGGTGGGGGGAGAGAGAGCGCAAAAGAGAGAGAGAACGCAAAAGAGAGGGGGAGAGAGAGAGAGTGTAAAAGAGAGGGGGGAGAGAAAGCAAAAGAGGGGGAGGGAGGGAGCAAAAGAGAGGGGGGAGAGAGAGCAAAAGAGAGATGGAGCGAGAGAGAGATGTTCCTATATCAAATAGAATTTGTTGCCCCACAATGAAATTTATGACTTACAACATACTTGTGTCATGACATAATGTGTGGTCTCTATACGTACCCTCCTATACCTGTAGTGATACACACGTGGACCGCAAGTGAGTGTTACATCAAACCGGAAGTGACATCACTTCCGGTTCTGCGAAAACCAGGGAATATTAACCTCTTCTACTGTGGGCTAAAATGACTATACTAGAATGACATCAGGAGCATGCTAATTATACCCTGCTTCAATAATGCCCTAATAGTGAAAAACTCTTAATGTTAAATACGTGTTACCATAGTCACCTAAGTAATAATAGTAATCTATTTAAACATCCTAGATTGTTATTACTACAGTGTGCACTGTTTCTATACACAACATTTCTATCATAAAAAGTGATGTACTATGTCTAATGGCTTTGTGAATTTTTCTAATTTGTGATAATTTGTGTTGAAAAAAACAGAAAACTGGTACCCTGCTAGGGAAAATCAAAAACTACCTATTAAGACATTTCAAAATCCATATAGGAAGTTCTGTGACTCACTAGTGTTCTATTTAAAAAAATAAAACTCAAGCTATATCTGATGGGACCTATTTGCCCAATATAGTTAAACATGTCATGATTTGATTCACTCCCTTTGTCAATATATCAGCCTGCAAGAGAGATGAATATTAAAGCTAATATCCCTATTGAGTAACACATATGAGAACAAGTGCCCTTGCGGCCCATCCGGTAGAGTATCAGCTGGATTGCCTATACTCCTGGCATGTTAAATCTATACTAACTTCTCCAATAGAACTCAACAATAAAGAAAATACTAAGGAACCTAAAATTACAAAAAAGATAAAAAATGTAGAAATAAAAAATTCCATGTTAAAAACAATCTGAATGTAATGTTCTGTAAATCTTTGGGGATTTATCAGATATATGTGTAGCACAATCGTGTCAACTCTTGAAAGTTTCAAACAGGCTATTAGGGGGCATAGACTGATCAAGTGACTACCACTCCAACAGGGGTAGGGGACGGGTGAGGAAACAGGATCCACCACCGTTGAACCCCAACAGCACCTATCCCTACAGACCCGGAAGATGAGGGACCACCCACCAAACAGTTTGCTGTCATCACATCAACCTACTGTGACCACCTCTATCGGAGACCCAGCACCCCAGGTATGTATCTAATGCCATCTCCTAAATGATTGCCTTAAAATCCGGTATCGAATTGAGTCCGCGGGGATGTATGGTTTCTAAGTGAAATATCCACTCTGCCTCTCGTTCTTAGTAGCATCTTGTTGCGGTCCCCTCCTCTATCTGGTTTCGGGATGTGATCAATCAGTATTACCCTCATGGATGCAACCGAGTGTGATTTCATCATGCAATGCCATGCCACCAGTTGATCAGAATGTCCTGTTTCAAGGGCTTGTCTAATCGCCAAGTGATGATTAGCCATTCTCTCCTTGATAGTTGTGTTGCAGGACATAGAATGCCGTATGATGGTGAAATGATTTTGTTGCTATCATTGAGTTACACGTAATGCACCCCAGGCATTTATAACATCCCTTTATGTTAACCTTTTGTGGTGGTAGGTAACAATGTTTGGGGTCAGTTTTGACCAGAAGAGATTGGTACCCCTCTTGTATCCAACCATTGGTTTAGTGTTATTAATACAAGGAAGTTTTGTATCTGATGAAAGTAGAGACCAGTGTTTATTCAGGATGTACCCTGTTTGTCTGTTGTTTGGTGCAAAAGTGGTGCTCATGATTATAGGCGTAGATTAATCTTCTTGTACTACAGCATCAGCTGAGGTTTCATCATCCTTAACTTTATCCAGGATCTTGTCCACAAGTTTTTCCTTGTAGCCCCTCTCAGTAAATTTGTGTTTCATCACATTCATCTGGGAGACCCATGTTTCCCTATTTGTGTTGTTCCTCAATGTTCTAATGAGTTGGGACTTCACAATGCCCTGATGGAGGATGACAACTTTATGCCCTAAGTAGAGAGTTACGGTCGGTATGCTTAGTGTATAGTGTTCCTAGTTTGTTCCCTGTGATGAAAATAGAAACATCTAGGAAGTGTATACTATGTTCTTCAACATTAATTTTAAATCTAACTGTGGATTCTGTGGTATTAATTTTATTGAACCATGTATTCAATGTGGTCCTACCCCCTCTCCAGATCAGAATAATATCATCAATAAAATGTTTGTAAAAGATGATGGAGGGTTCAGGGTGTAACCATAAGTTATGGTTCTCAAATGCAGACATAAAAATGTTAGCTTAGGCCGGGGCCAGATTCGAGCCCATGGCCATTCCTGTTAGTTGGACATAATAAGTGTCTTCAAAACGGAAATAGCTTCTTTTAAGGCATAGCTCGATAAGGGATAAGACAAATTCAATTGATGGACCATTATATTCCTCAAATTCTAAAAGATGTTCTTTGATTGCATCTAATCCTTTCTCATGGTGGGTAATTGTGTATAAATTGTTGACATCTAAACTCACTAATAAATCACCCTCTTAAATTTGTACAGTGGCTAGTTGTTTAATGAGATCACTTGTGTCTAAAAGGAAAGACCTCATAGTTTTAATTATGGGTTGCAGTAAGATGTCAATATATTGAGCCACAGGTTGGAAAATGGAACCTCTGGCAGAGACAATGGGCCTGCCAGGGGGTTTATGTAATGTTTTGTGAATCTTCGGTATTGTATATAAAATTGGGGTAATTGGGCAATCTGTAATGCAAAATTCTCTAATTTGTTCTGTGATGTACCCTTGTGTAAATTCCATCCAAATCAAATCATCCAGCTCATTTTTGTATGGAAATGTTGGGTCAAATGTTAGTTTTTTATATGTCAAGGTATCTGCTAATTGTTGGATGATGTCCTCACGGTAATCAGAATAATCCATGAGTACTATGGCCCCTCCTTTATCCGCTGGGCGGATGACCAATGTGGGGTCTGCTTGTAGTGATTTAATACCAAACTGTTCTTCTCTTGACAGGTTATTTTTCCATTTAGTGTCCACCCTGTCCCTATCCATATCTTGTGTGATGAGTCTGATGAAGGTAGTGGGACTACAATTACTGGGTTCAAATGTGCTAGTTTTTTTTAATTTAGTTGAAGCAATAGTAGGATCCCTTGGGGTATATTGGAAATACACCTTAATTTTAAGTGATCTTTGGTATTTAAAAATGTCCAAGTTAAGATCTAGTTCAGAGATTCCCTGACTTGGAATAAATGATAATCCTTTGTTTAGCAATTTACTCAAATTGATAACAATGTTTTCTACCACCCCCTGCAGGGTGGTCTGTGTCTTATGTTTTGCCCTCCTGATGTGGGGCCTGTGGGGTTTCCCCCTCTGAAACTTGTGGTAACCCCTAAAAAATTGTGGCTCCTAAACTGTCCCTGTGGTTGTTCTGAATAGTGTGAGGTGCAGGGAGGGGTAAAAGAATCAGTGTGTATGGATAAATCTCTCCCTGTGTCAGAGGATTCTGCCTCACTACTATCTACAGTTTAAAATCTTACCCTGCACCCAGGTTGATGACCCAGGATGGTAGATTCACTTTTAGGAGAGTGCTATATATATATATATATATATATATAAATCCATGCAGATAAGGGCACTCTCATGATTTGTACATAAACCCAATTAATCCTTTATTGAAAATATCAACAGAACATGGTCAACGTTTTGGCCATCATTCAGGCCTTCATCAGGACATATATAATCTGAAAATAAACATAAAAGAAAAAAACTACTAAAGCGAATAAAAAAAAGTGAACAAACAACAAAACCACCCATCACCAACCTAAACATAAATGGTTAAAAACAATCTTAGAAGAATTCTGCAATTTACCAAAAGGAACAGACAACAATAACCAATACCACTGTTCAATTATATGAAACCAGACAAACTCTCAAGTCTGTACATAACAGGATAAACGGATTCAAAACAGGTTATGTAAACATCCACGCTGGGTAATAAGAGGAACCTACAAGAAATAACAAAGTACCATGTTGCCTGACAAGACATAGTTAGCGTGGGTGGAAACTCATTATTAGAGGTACGCTAATCAGGTAAAAGTAACAACACAGAGTGTGAATCAATGTGTAAACAAACTTCATGATGTCCACCAGGAACAACCCTGAGGGAGATAATAAATGTTATGCAAAAACAAGAACAGCTCAGGTTATAACTCATAAGAAAGGAAAACAATTAATTAAAAAATTAAACAAAAACCAAATTCAGGGAAATATACCTGTCCAAAATGTTCAATCAGCATGTACAAACCTAAAGACAAATAATGTATATATCGTCTGCATGCACAGACTTACACATCTACACTGTCTAAAAGAGAAACCACAGGGGCCGCCTCAGATGAGTATAAAAGCAAGAGGTACACAAGCTTTGTGCCCGGCGAGCTCAATATATCTTACCACATCAGATTCAAAACAGTAGCAATACTATCCATTAAGCACCGAATCATGACACACTAATCTCTGTCTGTACTAAGTGCTATCAGCATGTACAAACCTAAAGACAAATAATGTATATGCACAGACTTACACATCTATACTGTCTAAAAGAGAAACCACAGGGGACGCCTCAGATGAGTCTAAAAGCAAGAGGTACACAAGCTTTGTGCCCGGCGAGCTCAATATATCTTACCACATCAGATTCAAAACAGTAGCAATACTATCCATTAAGCACCGAATCATGATACACTAATCTCTGTCTGTACTAAGTGCTATCAGCAACCAATAGGAACAGACTTAAAACAGTAGCAGTACTAATAATAGTGAAACACAAAGTGGCATATTAAAAAGTGTCGAGCCAGAAAGCGCCATAAAACATAATAGAAGGTCATCCTACATCTAGTGTTGTCATTTGTGTATAAATATAAAATAACTTCAAACAGCACAATGACGCCTAACTACCACTCGTGTATCAAAGCCACATAATATGTACCAAAAATCAACACAATGGTAACATACATAGCTCAACGCTAACTGCTATAGAAAACACATAACGGCTGAAAGATAATGATTCCCTCAAAGCAGACTCATTGGGAAACTGGTAACCAACTAAAGAGGCTGTGCACACATATGAATAATGCGAAACTATGTTCAGGCACTTTACCGGAACAACAAAGAAAATGCTAAGTGCATAAATATTGCACTAAAAGACAAATAGTGTGGCGTACCTTGAATCAGCTGTGCAGCGGAGCTCCCAGTCAGCAAAAAAGACGTGTATGCTGACAAAGTCATATGCCTGTTTAAATGCCGGAACAAGATTCACCCCTGAGGTTGTGATAGGATGAGCCCTCAAAGCACGCACCTGTTGCATATAGTATTAAATCAGGAGGTCATGCTGTACTAAAATACCAAGGCTAACCGTATTTATCATTAGACATGATATGTGTTTATTGTAAACACAGGAACCGGGCACAAAAGGATAGATAGCCACCAATAGAAATACCAATAAACAACTGTGACCCTAGTGCGAGGTAGCCTGAAAATATGCAAAGCAAAAGCCTAGATCTACAGATATAAAAAGGCAACGTGTATATCACACTGCCTATAGAGCAACCATAAATGTAGCCCCATAGGAACTGAAGAACCTAATTACATACTAAATATCTGAACATGCCACTTGTACCTGTTATAAACTGAAATACTACCAGAGAAATGACAATGAAACAAACCACAATGTATGCCAACTGTAGCAACTTCAACTTAAACTACTCATAGTGAGACTCCGGAGGGCTTAATAAAACACTATAAGAAGTAATTGGAAAGATACAAGCTCCCAGTATGGGGAACTGCCAGGCTCAACAATAACAGAGTTAACTAAGAGACCTAACCAGACAGTGTATGGGCTGAAGTAAGCCCCCAATTAAACACGCAGAAGTACATGACCAGCACTGACACTACTGATGAAAAAAAAACAGTTGTACATGGATAGGTTAGTATGGGTGGTGTGTCAATCACAAAGCCAGTATAATGGAAAACAGCATGACTATAGCTCATATATTCAATGTATGAAAGCATGAAATAGGAATACTTGCAAATAGAGCTGAAATATAAATGTAAATGAACAAAATGAGAAAATAACCATAGAAATGAATAAAAATGCAATAAAATAAAAATGAATAAATAAACAAAATGGAAAATGAAAAAAATAAACAGAGAAAAAGACATACAAATCAATAAGTATAAATAAAGATGCAAATACAACTGCGATTACTAAATATGAAAATAAAAATAAAAACATGAAAATAAAAATAAAAATATGGAGAATGAAAATGAAAACAATAATTAAACAAACAATGAAACAAAATCAAAAGAACAAGGAGTAATCCAAATGGGAATTTAGTCCGTTAGGACTGAGGGTATCCAATCTATAAATCCATTTCGATTCACACCGCAACAGTTCGTTGTTTCTGTCACCACCACGCCGCAAATGAGCATCGCCCTCAATGTGGCGATAGGATGGTTAAAATCCAAAAAGTGTCTGGCCACTGGTTTTGAATTAGTTTATCCTGTTATGTACAGGCTTGAGAGTTTGTCTGGTTTCATATAATTGAACAGTGGTATTGGTTATTGTTGTCTGTTCCTTTTGGTAAATTGCAGAATTCTTCTAAGATTGTTTTTAACCATTTATGTTTAGGTTGGTGATGGGTGGTTTTGTTGTTTGTTCACTTTTTTGTACTCACTTTAGTAGTTTTTTTCTTTTATGTTTATTTTCAGATTATATATGTCCTGATGAAGGCCTGAATGAGGGCCGATTAATTGGGTTTATGTACAAATCCTGAGAGTGCCCTTATCTGTATGGATTCATATGCTTCTCAATTTTGAGGATTGCACCCAGGTCTATTATACACCATCCAGGTTGGAGTGCTGGGCCACAGGCTAATGGAAACCGTATATATATATATATATATATATATATATATATATATATATATATATATATATATATATATATATACACTACAGACAGAGAGACAGTTACTGTAGATAGATAGATAGATAGATAGATAGATATAGATAGATAATAGGGAGATAGATAGATGAAAGATAGATAGATAGATAATAGAGAGATAGATAGAGACAGACAAGCAGACAGACAGACAGACAGACAGACAGACAGATAGATAATAGAGAGATAGATAGAGACAGACAGACAGATAGATAGAGTTGATGCACATTTTTAATCAATGGCAAAATGAATAAGGCTTTTACAATAGTGTTTATTTTCCAAATGAATATGTTGTTTTTGCTTTACAGTTCTGTAGAAGTGGTAGAAAAACTGAGGTATGGTATTCTCTAGTGAAATCTCTGACTTTTAGAAAATGACAAACTGATATGAAGAGATTTGAAATCATTTTCAGGAAGCAAGAAGCAGCAAAATGAATGCCAGGTTTTGAAAAGCCTGGAGGGTTTTCTCTCTGTGTCAGATACAGCTGATTTTGCTTGCAAAATGCCAGAGTGATAAATAGAACTGTACCATCTCAAATAACAGCTTACACTTATTTCAGAGGAAAAAGACAGTTCATTTTGTATATTGCTTTTTTATCACCCTACTGTAGCAGGGTTTCCAGTACTAAATTGTGAATCATCCCCACTCTGAAAGGAGAATTATACCAGACTTGGAAGCGTTCATCTGGTGACCTCAGTGTGGTAGTAAATGGAAGCACCAGCTACTCCACTGCTGTCCATATTACCGCAGGCTTGCATCTAGCCTCTGTGATCTCCCAAAATGTTAATAGTATACAATAAAATTATACGCATATGCTGTTCCACCTTCATACCTACATAGGTAGTAGTAGTAAATGCAACAGAAAATATGCCCTTATTTGCATGTCATGTCATATTTGATTCGCTATGTACTACGGCTTAGATTACAAGTGGTGTGGAGGGACATATGCTACAGAAAAAAAAAATTGAGGGAGAGGGAGGGATAGGATGCTACACTACAGAAAAGAAGGGAATCAGAGGTGGGTAGTGCTATATGAAGATCTCGGGAGGAGGGACCAATCCGCTACAGAAAAAAACATGAATAAAATTAAAATGAATAAAAACTGGATGTTGACAGACAGCTGCCAGTACCTAAGATGACTGCCACTAATGAAAGAGAGGAGGGTTAGAGAGCTGTTTGGGAGGGATCAGTTAGGTGAGAAGGATCAGGGAAGTGGAAGGTTTGAGGAGGGATAACTACATTGCAGAAAAAATAAATAAAACAAATATTTAAAAAAATGCCTGTCTGCTATTTCTGAACAAATGGGACCCCAGAGAATCTTTTACAACCATTTGTGTTATGATTGCACAAGGCCACAAGCGGTATGTAAAGAAATTCAATGTGAAACCCAACGTTTTTTGACAAAGTGAACATTTTATTTATATATATATATATATATATATATATATATATATATATATATATATATATATATATATATATATATATATATATATATATATATATATATATAATTTGGCAGCAAAATGGTAACATGAAATATACCAAAATAGGCCTAAATCAATACCTTGGACTGTCAACTTAAAGTGCCATAAAACATGTTAAGATCTGTGCATATTCTAAAAGGGCTGATTAAGTCAAAATAGTTTGAATACAAAAATTGTTTAAAAATAGCTGGGAAGTATTTTAAAATACTTTTCAAAAATAAGCAAAGATACTTCAATAGCCATGCAGTCTGGAGCAGTCTACTCCACCCCCTTATCAGTGTTTAGACACAGGCATTGTATTTCAACTGAGTTTCCAGCTTCTAGTCATGCTCCCACAGATAATCACTGTGTACTTCTGCATTCTACAAAAGCAACAATAGATATAGAAACAGCCATAAAAGGAAATGTGTGTGGGGAGTTAGAGTTTTACAATTTGGAAACTTAAAAGAAAGGGTTAATGGCAGGGAACTGCAGCACAAATTTGCAGGTAAAGTAATTAAAGTACATATTATATTTTGTCTCTATCCCAACTTATTTTATGTACCTTTAAAATAAATATATAGTTTTAATAGGTAAATAAAAAAGACACTATTTCTGTTTAAATGGAGTGATAGCAAAAATGCTAAACATTCTCCCCTACTTTGAGCAAGTTTTTCTTTTAAATCCTTGGTACTGAAGGGGTTAATGGAGCTGGATGGAAGTATATTCAAATCCCTCAAACTGCTCTTTAAAATTGTGTGTCTTAGAGGTAGGGTTGCCAGATGTCCAGATTTTAACTGGACAGTCCAGTATTTATCAAGCTATCGAGTATCTTAACAAAAAAAAACTGGATACATAAGTGCCCCATTTTTTAAAGTCCCTAAGTGTTAGCTAAATATAAAAGGCCTCCCAGGCCTAAATGCATTATGAAGTGAGGGGCAGTCAAGGTGATAAAATAAATTATTTTTACATGTTACTGGCAGACAAGGGTAAAATTATTCATTTGTATGTTATTGGCAGCCAAGGGGTAAACTTACTGTTCAGTTAATATTCATCATGGGATCGACAGTGGGGCTAAGGTAGTGCCATTAGGTGGAGAATTGTGTGACCCAGCTATCATTGTGCCCAGTCATCTACTGATTAATAAGGGGGTCTCTATGCACTTAAAATAGACCTTTTGAAATACCTAGAGGCCTCCAAGACCCACTGTTTTAAAGTCCAGAAGCTTTAAAATAAAGACCTTATATAGTTTTTAGCGATTAGAAAAAACACACACAAATTGTTTACAACCTTTTTTTTAATAAATATACATTTTATTCTCACATATTGTACAGTTCTCACATCATAATATATAATAAAATAATGGTATATTTGAATCTGCTGAGTGTGCTAAAACAAAAAAACAATATATAATTTGTGTAGGTTTCTCACTAAAAAATAGCTTGCAGTGGGGCTTAAAGGGACACTCAAGTCAAAATTAAACTTTCATGATTCGGATAGGGCATGCAATTTTAAACAACTTTCCAATTTACTTCTATTATCTAATTTGCTCAATTATTTAGATATCCTTTGTTGAAGAAATAGCAATGCACATGTGTGAGCCAATCACACAAGGCCTTTATGTGCAGCAACCAATCAGCAGCTACTGAGCATATCTAGATATGCTTTTGAGCAAGTGATATCAAGAGAATGAAGCAAATTAGATAATAGAAGTAAATTAGAAAGTTGTTTAAAATGACATGCTCTTTCTAAATCACAAAAGAAAAAAAAAAATTGAGTTTCATGTCCCTTTAAATGTGAGAGACATCTAAAGACTCCAGAATAGCTCAGCACAGGGGTTGGAAATGACTCAGCAAGTAAGGGGTGAAGCTTTCCTATTCACATTTAAAAACAGAATCTCAGACATTGGGCAGTGGTACCAACTGATTAGTGTATATTACATGATAGGTAATAGCAAAACCCTATCTGCAGATGATATAAAACCACAACAGTTGTTAAAATGATCTGTGATAGTATTAAATTGCTGTTATAATCTTGCTTTTATAATATACAGTCTTATAATGTTACAGTATCCTTTGTATCTTGCGACCAGACTTTCTATTATTTTACAAATATATGTATATATACAGACTTTCCTCACAATGTATTGTTTCACAACAGGATTGAAGCGCACATTTAAATGCAATTATGGGATAATCTGCAGAGTTATGAATTATATAATAACTCAAAGCTATATCTTACCCCCAAAAATATCTCTAGGGAATTTCCTTTGCTTCCAGCAAGCCACTGGCTATTAAGATGAATAAGAAATGAATGTGTCAGATGCAGGCACTAGGCTATATACTGAATCGTGTTAAAAATGCTTACATAGCAGTATAAACATAAGTAGTTATATTTTGTTTGCTCCTGCAAATTTCTCTAATTTCCCCTTGATCCCACTTGTGTTTTGAAAAGCCTTTAAACTGATATTTGAGGCATTCCTTAGTATATCATCCAATAAATGCAAATCATTAATTATGACACCAATACATTTTCCCTGTAATCTATAGACAAATATTTTTTGGGATTCCCATAAGCAATGCAGTTTCTGAGTTAATTTATTATCGCCTAGTTTACAAGTGGAGCAATAATTTGTTATTGTTCGTGAGGTAAATCAATAGCGCTCCCATATTAGTGCTGGTGTTACAAGTTAAAGGACCCAGGCGTGCTATCATTTGGAGGTCAGATATCAGATTTTTTTTTTAAATTTTAAATATATATATATATATTTATATACTGTATTATTAAATATAATTTATAGAACATTTATATTTATAGAATTCTTCTATTTTGCTTTTAATCTAGCTGTGTTCTTACAAGAGAGTGACAGACTCAGTGAGGCCTATTTATCAAGCCGTCAACTGTGTTGCATTCGCCGGCATCAATACGCTCGCCTAACATCGCAGCCGCTGACCTGAATATGCTCTCCTTATTTATCAAAAAAGCTGTTAAAAAGCTGCGCACCAAGTACGGGGCGATGAGTGGACTGTTGTTAACTAACAATCATCGATCTTGCTGCTATTCGTTTTTTTCACAACTTTATTTATACCCCTTCCCTAAACACCACCACTATACTGAAATGTTTAACCCCTATCCACCGCTCCCGAACCCCGCCGTAACCTAAATAAAGTTATTAACCCCTATCCCGCCGCAACTAAATTAAGCTATTAACCCCTAAACCGCTGCTCCCGGACCCCGCCACAACTAAATAAAGTTATTAACCCCTAAACCGCCGCTCCCGAAGCCCACAGCAACTAAATAAAGTTATTAACCCCTAAACCGCCGCTCTGGAGCCCACCTCAACTAAATCAAGTTATTAACCCCTAAACCGCTACTCCCGGAGCCCACCGCAACTCTAATAAAGTTATAAACACTATCCCCCCGCTCCCGGAGCCCACCACAACTAAATAAATGTATTAACCCCTAAACCCCTGGCCTCCCACATCACTACCACTTACAAAACCTATTAACCCCTAAACCGTCAGACCCCCACATCGCCATAAACTAAATTAATCTATTAACCCCTAAACCTAACAACCCACTAACGTTACATTAAATATTAACTCATCCCGATCGTATAATAAATTTAAACTTACCTTTAGAATTAAATTAAACTATATTAAACTACTAATTAACCTACCCTAACTATTATACTAAAAATACATTAAACTATATTAAACTATGAATTAACCTACCCTATTATACTACAATTACATAATACTAACAATTAAATTAACTATATTATATATTTAAAAACCCAACCCTACTCAAGTTATTTAAATCTACAATAAAGAATTACTAAGTTATAAAAAATAAAAAACACTGTTACACTGTTACTGTTGAAAAAATCCTATTGGCTATTGCAATCAGCAAATAGGATTGAGCTTTCATCCTATTGGTTGATCCAATCAGCCAATAGGATTGAACTTGCATTCTATTGGCTATTCCAATCAGCCAATAGAATGAAAGCTCAATGCTATTGGCTGATAGAATTCTATCAGCCAATCGGAATTCAAGGGACGCCATCTTGAATGACATCATTTAAAGGAACCTTCATTGTTCAGAAGACGACGTCAGAAGAGAATGCTCCATGCCGGATGTCTTGAAGATGGAGCCGCTTTGCGCTGGATGGATGAAGATAGAAGATGCTGTCTGGATGAAGACTTCTGCCCGGTTGGATGAAGGCTTCGGCTCGCTTGGATGAAGACTTCTGCCAGCTTCTCTGAGGACTTCTGCCGCTTCATTGAGGATGGATGTCGGGTCTTCAAAAACTGTAAGTGTATCTTCGGGGTTAGTGTTAGGTTTTTTAAAGGGTTTATTGGGTGGGTTTTAATTTTAGATTAGGGTTTTGGGTGGAAAAAGAGCTAAATGCCCTTTTAAGGGCAATGCCCATTAAAATGCCCTTTTCAGGGCGATAGGGAGCTTAGGTTTTTTAGATAGGGTTTAATTTGGGGGGCTTGGTTGTGTGGGTGGTGGGTTTTACTGTTGGGGGGGTGTTTGTATTTTTTTTTGCAAGGAAAAGATTTCTTTAGGGCAATACCCCGCAAAAGGCCCTTTTAAGAAGCATTGCTAGTTTATTGTAGGCTATGGTTTTTTATTTGGGGGGGCTTTTTATTTTCATAGGGCTATTAGATTAGGTGTAATTAGTTTAAATATTTGATAATTTATTTTTTATTTTGTGTAACAGTGTTTTTTTTTGTAACTTAGTGTTTTTTATTTTTTGTAACTTAGTAATTCTTTATTGTAGATTTAAATAACTTGATTAGGGTTAGGTTTTTAAATATATAATATAGTTAATTTAATCGTTAGTTTAATGTAATTTTAGTATAATAGTTAGGGTAGGTTAATTAATAGTTTAATATAGTTTAATGTATTTTTAGTATAATAGTTAGGGTAGGTTAATTAGTAGATTAATATAGTTTAATTTAATTCTAAAGGTAAGTTTAAATTTATTAGAAGATAGGGATGAGTTAATATTAAATGTAAAGTTAGCAGGTTGTTAGGTTTAGGTGTTAATAGATTAATTTAGTTTATGGCGATGTGGGGTCTGGCGGTTTAGGGGTTAATAGGTTTAGTAAGTTGAAGTGATGTGGGAGGCCAGGGGTTTAGGGGTTAAAACATTTATTTAGTTGCGGTGGGCTCCAGGAGCAGCGGGATAGGGGTTAATAACATTATGTAGGTTGCGGTGGGCTCCGGGAGCAGAGGGATAGGGGTTAATAACTTTATTTAGGTTACGGCGTTGTCGGGGAATGGCGGGATAGAGTTTAATATATTTATTTAGTTGCGATGGTGCCTGGGAGCGACGGAATAGGGGTTATTAACATTATGTAGGTTGCGGCGATGTCGGGGCGACAGATTAGGGGTGTTTAGGCTCAGGGTTTATGTTAGGGTGTTAGGTGTAAACATAACTTTCATTCTACCATAGAAATCAATGAGATATCGGGCAGCAGCGAACATAAGCTTTGCTGCTTTCAGACTCCCATTGATTCCTAAGGCATCTGCGGCCTCCAGGGTTGCGGATTGAAAACCAGGTACGCTGGGCCGGAATAATGGTGAGCGTACCTGTTAGAAGTTTGATAACTTGCAAAAGGTGCAAATAGTGCCAAATTTGTATTTGGAACATCTGTAATGACGTAAGCATCGATCTGTGTCGGACTGAGACCGGCGGATCGTATGTTACATCACAAATTTGAACTTTTGCTGGTCTGTAGGGTTTGATAACTAAAGCGAATCAGGCTCGCCACAATTACGCTGCGGAATTCCAGCATATTTGGGGTTGACGGCTTGATAAATAGGCCTCCATGTGTTGTGCTGATAATTCAGTTTTTGACTTTGCACCCAGGCTTGATCACGTAATTAGAACACGTTCAAAAACCAATGTTCTACAAATACCAAATAGCTCAGCTAACAAAATATCCAGGGAAACTAATTTACCCGAATATTCATTCTGGAAGATTCTGTCGCACCAAATTTTTCCAGGCTGCACATGTTTAATATATCTCTATATCTCTATATATTCACATAGATATATAGGTATGAATATATATATAAGTCCAACAATAACCTGCACAACGGAGCGCACAAATAATCCTCTGTTCCCTGGAAATAAAGACGGCTCTATTTAGAAAGGGGAGGGCGGGATATTTAAATCCCTTACTTACAGGCTATGGCAGCTGTTGGTTCAGCGTGTCTGTTTTCACACGCCAGAAAGCAAAATCCATAATCCACAGAAAGAACCAAAATAAGCGCTTCAAAGCCAAAGTTGATGAATAAAAGAACTTGAGTATTTATTAGGACATCTAAAAACAAAGAATGTCCACAAAGGACAAAAGGTAATCCAGGTTAGTGTAGCAGGCACACAGAGCAGACATGTTTCGTGCTCAGGTAGCACTTGATCACTGCTTACCTGTGCACCTGCAAAAGCCTGCCTTTTAATTGCACAAATTTAAAGTGATACATTACACATTTCATTTAAACAACCTGAATGAATGAATATCAAGAGTAAATCTGCATAGTTAATCTATGTGTTATATATGGGAATATAGCAAATTTTGCAAAGAATTGATATTATGTTAAAATGCATAGAAAACTAATGGAAAATGATTTTATATTAAAGAACAGATTTTATATGTCTTAGTTTAATACTAGTCAATGGTACAGAATTAAGAGCAAATGGTAACTGACATAAAGAGTAAATCTGTATAGTTAATCTATGTGTTATATATAGGAATATAGCAAACTTTGCAAAGAATTGATATTATGTTGAAATGCAAAGAAAACTAATGGAAAATGATTTTATATTAAAGAACAGATTTATATGTCTTAGTTTGATACTAGTCATTAGAGTAGAGAATTAAGTACAGTTGTGAACTGACTCTTGTAGGACTATCAAATTTTGCACTATCCTATAGCTATAGTCTATTATACAAATAAATCTAAGTCTCTTCTTTTGTTAATCCCTAAAGGATAACTAGTTTGTAAGGTTAGGATCCAAAAAACTTCTCTTTTGTCTAGCATCATTTCCCTATTTCCCCCTCTACTCCAAATAGGAACAAAATCTATGCCCTGCACCATTAGGGCATTAACATCCGCATTATGCTTTTCCTTGAAATGTCTCGATACTGGAGTATCTGAACTCTCATCTTCTATGCTACGTAAGTGTTCTAAAAACCTTTCCTTGAGCGGCCTGGTGGTCTTACCTGTGTACTGCATGAAACAGATTTTACAGGTTAACAGATATATCACATGAGTAGTTGAACAGTTTATCGAATAGTTAATTTTGTGTTGTTTATGAGTTACTGACGATGTTATTACTTCTCCTTCTTTTACAAAATTACAGGTCCTGCATATTGGTCTCCTACATTTATGGAAGCCCCTCTTTCTTTGAAGCCAATTCTTGTTTGAAATAGGTTTTAGCTCAGAAGGAGATAAAAAGTTAGATAAAGTTTTGCCTCTTTTTGATATAAAATTACACCCTTCCTGCATGATTTCTTTAAGTATGGGATCAGAATATAGTATAGGTATAGAACCTTGCACGATTTTGCAAATTTTATTGTATTCCAAACTATAGTTTGTAATGAATTTGAGTTTATTGTGATATTTGTCTGTATTTACATGTTGTTTCTTCCTATTCAAAAGATTTCTCCTCGGTATTTTATCCACAGTAATTTTAGCTTTTGTTAATATCTCGTTTTTATAGCCTCTATCTTTAAATCTCTCTAAGGCAATCTTTGCATGTTTTTGGTATTCATCCTCTGTTGTACAGTTTCTTTTGAGTCTAATTAGTTCTCCTTTGGGTATTGCATCAATAACATGTTTGGGGTGACATGAGTCATATTTTAAAGTGGTATTACCTGCTGTTGGTTTCCTGAATAATGTAGTGTTTATATTATTTGATTTGACAATCTTTATTGATGACAAATCAAATAATATAAACACTACATTATTCAGGAAACCAACAGCAGGTAATACCACTTTAAAATATGACTCATGTCATCCCAAACATGTTATTGATGCAATACCCAAAGGAGAACTAATTAGACTCAAAAGAAACTGTACAACAGAGGATGAATACCAAAAACATGCAAAGATTGCCTTAGAGAGATTTAAAGATAGAGGCTATAAAAACGAGATATTGACAAAAGCTAAAATTACTGTGGATAAAATACAGAGGAGAAATCTTTTGAATAGGAAGAAACAACATGTAAATACAGACAAATATCACAATAAACTCAAATTCATTACAAACTATAGTTTGGAATACAATAAAAAAATTTGCAAAATCGTGCAAGGTTCTATACCTATACTATATTCTGATCCCATACTTAAAGAAATCATGCAGGAAGGGTGTAATTTTATATCAAAAAGAGGCAAAACTTTATCTAACTTTTTATCTCCTTCTGAGCTAAAACCTATTTCAAACAAGAATTGGCTTCAAAGAAAGAGGGGCTTCCATAAATGTAGGAGACCAATATGCAGGACCTGTAATTTTGTAAAAGAAGGAGAAGTAATAACATCGTCAGTAACTCATAAACAACACAAAATTAACTATTCGATAAACTGTTCAACTACTCATGTGATATATCTGTTAACCTGTAAAATCTGTTTCATGCAGTACACAGGTAAGACCACCAGGCCGCTCAAGGAAAGGTTTTTAGAACACTTACGTAGCATAGAAGATGAGAGTTCAGATACTCCAGTATCGAGACATTTCAAGGAAAAGCATAATGCGGATGTTAATGCCCTAATGGTGCAGGGCATAGATTTTGTTCCTATTTGGAGTAGAGGGGGAAATAGGGAAATGATGCTAGACAAAAGAGAAGTTTTTTGGATCCTAACCTTACAAACTAGTTATCCTTTAGGGATTAACAAAAGAAGAGACTTAGATTTATTTGTATAATAGACTATAGCTATAGGATAGTGCAAAATTTGATAGTCCTACAAGAGTCAGTTCACAACTGTACTTAATTCTCTACTCTAATGACTAGTATCAAACTAAGACATATAAATCTGTTCTTTAATATAAAATCATTTTCCATTAGTTTTCTTTGCATTTCAACATAATATCAATTCTTTGCAAAGTTTGCTATATTCCTATATATAACACATAGATTAACTATACAGATTTACTCTTTATGTCAGTTACCATTTGCTCTTAATTCTGTACCATTGACTAGTATTAAACTAAGACATATAAAATCTGTTCTTTAATATAAAATCATTTTCCATTAGTTTTCTATGCATTTTAACATAATATCAATTCTTTGCAAAGTTTGCTATATTCCCATATATAACACATAGATTAACTATGCAGATTTACTCTTGATATTCATTCATTCAGGTTGTTTAAATGAAATGTGTAATGTATCACTTTAAATTTGTGCAATTAAAAGGCAGGCTTTTGCAGGTGCACAGGTAAGCAGTGATCAAGTGCTACCTGAGCACGAAACATGTCTGCTCTGTGTGCCTGCTACACTAACCTGGATTACCTTTTGTCCTTTGTGGACATTCTTTGTTTTTAGATGTCCTAATAAATACTCAAGTTCTTTTATTCATCAACTTTGGCTTTGAAGCGCTTATTTTGGTTCTTTCTGTGGATTATGAATATATATATATATATATATATATATATATATACTCACCGGCCACTTTATTAGGTACACCTGTTCAATTGCTTGGTAGCACAAATTGCTAATCAGCCAATCACATGGCAGCAACTCAATGCATTTAGGCATCTAGACGTGGTGAAGACGACTTGCTGAAGTTCAAACCGAGCATCAGAATAGGGAAGAAAGAGAATTTAACTGACTTTGAACATGGCTATTGGTGCCAGGCGGGCTGATCTGAGTATTTAAAAAACTGCTGATCTACTGAGATTTTCACGCATAACCATCTCTAGGGTTTACAGAGAAAGGTCCAAAAAAATAAAAATATCCAGTGAGTGGCAGTTGTATGGATGAAAATGCCTTGTTGATGTCAGAGGTCAGAGGAGAATGGGCAGACTGGTTCGAGATGATAGAAAGGCAACAGTAACTCAAAACCAAGGTATGCATAATACCGTTTATGACCGCAAAACATGTTAAAGCCTTGAAGCAGATGGGCTACAGCAGCAGAAAACCACACTCATGTCTGCTAAGAACAGGAAACTGAGGCTGCAATTCGAACAGGCTCACCAAATCAAAATTGGTTAATAGAAGTTTGGAAAAATGTAGTCTAGTCTGATGATTCTCAATTTCAGCTGTGACATTCACAGATCTATCCTGCCTTGTGTCAACGATTCAGGCTGGTGGTGGTGGTGTAATGGTGTGGGGTATATTTTCTTTGCACACTTTGGGCCCCTTAGTATCAGTTGAGCTTTGTTTAAACGCCACAGCCTACCTGAGTATTGTTGCTGACCATGTCCATCCCTTTATGACTACAGTGTACCCATCTTCTGATGGCTAGTACTTCTAGCAGGATAATGCACCATGTCACAAAGCTCAAATAAACTCAAACTGGTTTCTTGAACATGACAATCAGTTCACTGTATACCAAAGGCCTCCACAGTCGCCAGATCTCAATCCAATAAAGCACTTTGGGGTGGAATGGGGGATTCGCATCATGGATAGGCAGCCCACAAATTTGCAGCAACTGCGTGATGCTATCATGTCAATATGGACCAAAATGTCTGAGAACTGTTTCCAACACCTTGTTGAATCTATGCCATGAAGAATTAAGGCAGTTCTGAAGGCAAAAGGGGGTCCAACCCGGTACTAGCAAGGAGTACCTAATAAAGTGGCCAGTGACTGTATATATAATTAAAATTAAAAAAACGACAACATTTCTTTTAAGTGAAGAACATAGGCATTTAAAGTATTCCTAATGCACCTTTGGCTTTAGTACAGTTTGCTTAGCATACCTTACATTTTTAGATAAAACCTACTTTACATACAAGGTTTTCTTGGCTGACATTGCTACTATAATCAGATCATATATTCTATTGCCTGCACTGCTGTCCTTTGTTTTTTATGTTTTTATTTCTCACACAATAAAGCATTGATTAACCAATAACACACTAGCTTCAGTTATCAAACAAATAATGGCCCCAAGGCACACTAAACTGCTTGAGGCATGCACTACCAGGGTTGTAACTTTCCTTTAGGTCTTTGAATCGTTAAGAGAATCCTTTAAGACTAGAGGCAAATAGGTTTAATCTCCCTACTGAAAAAGAGTTCACTGCCCTAAGGGCTGGTAAAATGTGTAATATTCTTCTTATCAAGAAAGCTTTAAAAAGTTCACTCCCTGTTTATCAGAAACACAGTAGTCAGTATAGGTCCTAAAGGAATATAGGAATTGAAGCTACAGCATGAATCCAGTTAGCCAAGATAGATTTTACACTTAGCATGCAGTTGTTTTTTTAACATGTTGCTGCACAGGAGATACTGAAGACCATCCAACAAAAGTGATCAGTTTATTTAATGTGCTTCTATTCAGAATTTAAAACTGATACAAAGTTGAATTATTGCTTTTTTTAATTATTCCTCCCCCCCAAAAAAATTGCCATTGTTTGTATCAGTTTTAAAATACAGTATAACACAGCCTTAGGGGTAGCAGCGGTCATGGCTGGAATGACCCTTTAAGAAAGGGATTTTGAGATATATATATATACACTGCTATTATGTATTATTTCCATAAACAATGTATGAATAATTAATCTTGCCAAGCAAAATGTTATTGAAAATAATGCCTTGGTTTCATCCCACAAAATGACTCCGGGTCATAAGTGACACTATCATAAGAAAATTCCATTAACTTAACAATCATTATTTGTGTATTTGTTTATTGCTACATGCATATTACCATTAGGAAAAAAACAACCCACAGCATACAAATATAAAATATAAAATGTGCAGTTTGTATTGCATCTTTCTAGTACCGATCTAGTTAATAACTAAAAGCAAATATCCTTTGTGGATACAGCAGTCATATTAAATTCAAATGTATTTTTGAAAATTGTTTTGCAACTTACAAATGTTAATATTAGCTGAGATTTCCCCAGACTATTCATAAGTACAAACTGTACACTGAAACTTACACGGAACCCTCGTGTGCAGTTCATACCCAGGAGAATAAGAAATAATATTAAAGAAACACATTCCCTACAGCAAAGGAAAAAGAGCAATTGTGTACACATCTAAATTCCATACAGAGAGCGGAAAGCACAAGACAGCTTGCTCAAATAGAGGTCAGCGACAAAGTGTTTTTTTAGCTGATTATTGCAAGCCCAATTACTTAGAAAACTGGTTTCCGTAAACATGTTATCTGCTGCACTGGAGGTAACCTAATTCATACAGTACCTATACTACATAGTTTATCAATCAAAATAACAGTCAGCAACTCAAAGAGAATTACAAATAGTTTGTTGCAAATGGCGAATTGAATAGAGGAACATTATGTCTTATATTCTTTCAATTATGAATTTCAGGTGGAATCGCAAAATATGTAAATAATGATACATGCTGACATACACACACATATATATATATATATATATATATATATATATATATATATATTCATATACCCACACACATTGTAGTAAATTACAGGGGACGAGTAAAAAATATCCCCCCCCCCATATTTTTCACATTATCTGGACTAGAATTTTTTTTTCTATTTAAGCCAAGGTATTTTTACCATTTTTTAACATTTGTTTACCACTTTTTACCATTTTTGCAGTAGCTAACATAACTATAAATATCATTATGGATATAAAAATATATCTAAACTAATTCTACTGAATAAATCTATAGCCACTACTTGCCTAAGCAATGATATTTACAATGTGCTCTAAATATGAAAACTACCCTTTCTTTCATGTAGGTAAATTAACCTTTCCTCCATTAATATGTGACCACTTGTCAGATTTCATTTCTTTGGGATAAGCAGTGCCCTTGCCATCTCTCTGTATGGCCCTGAAGTATTATATCACCTCTTAAAAACACACCTACATGTCTTAGCACTTAACAGATTGGCTTTGGGTCTTTGAACCAGTCCAGAAAAACAATATCAGACTGGAGATATATATTAAAATGAGGGAATTTATGTTAACATCTGCTATATCTGATTGCAGAGACAGAAAAACAAAAACAAATAAAGGCTGTTATTTTTGTACTTCATCAATAAATACATTTCAGAGTACAATCTGGGAAATATTATTCATGATAGCTATCTGTATCTAATGTGTTTGGGGGGGGAGGAGGTTGTAATGTTAGTGGGTCTTTGTCATTTTGTTCATTAAAAGAGCTGCTATCTTTAGGGCAAAGCCCTACAAAAGTCCATTTTAATGGCCATTGGTAGTTTATTCTAGTAGTACAAATAGGGATATCTCGTCAAACTTAATGTGACAGGTACCACGCCCCTTTATATGCAAACCACGCCCCTTTATAGGCAAATCTTCGCCCCTTTATAGGCAGATTCACGCCCCTTTATAGGCAGATCCCCGCCCACTCTCCTCCCAATATTTCCACCCTACCCGCCCACTATTTTCCATATTTTACGCCCCTTTTATGGCTTCTTCTAAGAGCATTTTAACATTTATTTTAATGTTAAAATAATTCCCTTTTATGGCTTCTTTTAAGAGCATTTTAACATTTATTTTAATGTTAAAATAATAAACAATATAATTTTATTTTAAATAGTGTTGTGTTAATGTTTTATGTATCATTTAACTGATATTTTGTAACATTTCAATGCGATTAAATAAAGCGCAGAATTTATTTTCTTTTTTAAAACTTTTATTTGAGTCATAAAGCAGAAAAAAGTTTTATACAGAAAACAACATTTGATAAAATTTACAAAGTCAACCACGTTGAAGGATTATAAAGTGATTTAGGTCTTTTCTTTGATGTCAGGTAACCTTGAGGTGTAGTTAGTCCCATGGTGGGTGTTGAAGGTACTGGTAAAATATCATGTTGCGGCAATGTCTCTGGTAAATGGGTAATATCCCTAATTTCCATTTTTAGATGTTCAAAATTATCCCTTTTTCTAGCATTACCAACAACTGACGATGGAATATTCAGTTCAGCCATAGCTTTCATAAAAGACTCCCAACCTTGCGGTGTTTTGCGCATGTTCACATTGTGACTTTGTGTAGCGCAACGTACTAAGTCTAGTATGTTTGAACCAATAATTGTTTGTTTTTTGTAAACAAACTCCCCATTATCATTCCAATTAGTTATATGTTTGGATTGTGCCATTTTAGAAAGAAGTAATTCAGCATTTTTCTTAAACCGGTCATGCACATTGTTAACAACTTCATGAAATATTCTATCACCCTTTTCAATAGATACACTACTTGTGTTATTATCAGTGTGTATAGGTTCTCCTGGGGGCATTAAAAGTCTTAAAGTAGTATTGTCTCTAGAATTTTGTTTAGCAAACACCAGATATTTTTGCAATGCAGCATTGTACTTTTTAATTTTTACATCTTCAGGTAAATTAGAATTATTTAAGATATCAGCAATTTCATCATCCAAGCGTGTTGTAACTGCGTGACGAATATCTGTATCACCCTGTTGTGTACGTTTCAAGTGGTCCACATCCTGTTTTGGTACCAGGTACATTTTTTGAGTATGCTCCATTAACGGTTAGTTAACAGACTTGTCAGTAGAGGTATAGCAAAGCTAAAAATGGTGCTAAAAATCCACCAGATTGATTTACCAGCTTCTTCTTGTTGCTAATCAATATTGTCCTATTACTAAGACTTTTTATAATTTTGCTCCACTTTTTAAGACGTCCTTTCTGCTTTGCTGTCAAGGGCAATCTACCTTTTAAAATGTTCAGTGCTTTTTCACATGTAGCAGATATTAAGTCTGTAGAAGCACCACGTAAAATAGTCTCTCTCTGTGTTGGTGAGGCATGACTTAACGTTTTTAAAGCTTCCCAATTGCGGAATAGCCTGCTAGACATGTTTACACACTCCTAATGTTTTAAGTTGAATGATGGATAAACCAAAAAACTTTTTAAAAATATATGCAACAGGTGTATCTGGTGGGAAGAGACATGTTCTTAACCTGAACTCATCAGGTGTGGTGGCTCTTAAATCTACTAACAAATAACCATAAGGGATATGTGTGGCATCTTCAAAAGCTTCTAAAAAGTAATTAGATTTCCCAGGGTACATCTGTCGTGCTAAAGTAGTAATTTGTAACTTATCTCTTGGGTTTTTGAAAAGTACCATATATTTTGTGTTTAAAGTGATAGTTCTGTTTTTTTTACCCTGACAAAACACATTTTGTACAAGATACATGATACTCAGATTCCTGTGGTGTACATATTTTGCAAATGCCTTCTCAATTTCAGAACTGTCACTGGCAGCTTCCATCAAATCATCAACAATTGTTAAATTAATTTTTTCAGTTGGAAATAAATCATCATCGACAAATGTGTTTGGAAGACCTTCTATAAATTTATTATATGGAAAAGTATATAATAATTCATCATACAATTTTTGCCAGCATGCATAAAACCACACAATATTATCAGGTTTGTGCGACAGAAGTGTGTCAGAATGTTGTAAAATTTGTTTTACAAAATAGCTTTTGCCTGAATTTGAAGGACCTGCTAAAATACAAGAAAAAGGGTGTTGCAAACGCGTGTCCATTGTTAGTGTTATATTAGTAACCAAATGGTAGTGTCGTAAAATCGTGTGATAACTTTCTTTTTGTATAAACACACTTTTGTGTTTTCCTTAATGGACGTGTCTCAATCTGCCAGTAGCGTTTGTTTCTGGTAATACACTGTTGCTCTACCACAAGTCTTTTTTGATTGTCTATGTGTAACAATCAACTCACTTGTAATTGTAATAACCAAGATATCATGTAAAATTGAGGATGTGTTACAAGAGTTGAGGATGACAGTACACTATATGCTTTTAGTGAACTGTATAACACTTGTTATTAATTTTGCCGGACAGCTAGCTCCCAGTAACTGGAGTGTCTATTAGTGGGAGTTGACTTTGGCAGGTATTCGTAGCAATGGATATACAGAGATAAACAGTAGTGCAGAGGTTAATTATATATAAGGATGCAGTTAGTAGAAAGAGACCAGGGTTAAATGCAAGCAGCTTCAGTCTACAAACAGTAGTGCAGAGGTTAATTGTATTTCAGGATGCAGTTAGTAGAGAGAGTTCACGGTTAAATGCAAGCAGCTTCACTATACAAATCTTACACTTGTAGTATGTTTAAGTGTGCTTCAGAAGAGAGTTGCACAGTGTGTTTATGAAAGTTTATACAGCACCTGTCCAGAAGTCGCTGAATGAGATTTCCCCTTTAAGCAAACTGCAGCTGCTGTGAGTGTGATGAGTGCAGCACAGAGATCCGGTCCCAATGAGCTTGGTGAGCAGTGTGAACGCTGTGGTCCCTGCGTTTCCTGTTTGCTGAGTGGCGTGTCACGCCAGGTGGTTAGGAATACTCACAAGCAGACCCTGGATGGGGGAGGTGTGGAGTGAAGTCCTGCTGCAGATATGTAATGTCAGCTCTGGCTGAAGTAGAGGTATGCTGATAGAATAGGAAATAAATACACAGTTTAAATCCTGTTATGCTGTAGAAAAGGTAAGGACTGGAACTGTAGATATTACACTTCAATAAACCAGCAAAGGACCATGGGAGGAAGCAGGTTTATATTGGGTTCAGGTAGGAAGTTAACAAGATGTAAAGGTGGTATATAGTATTTGCTTGACACATTTAAGGTGGAATAGGAGGATCATGACACTATGTTACAATTTAAAGGGTAGTCCAACACCAAGTCTTTTAAGCTTTCAAAATTGATTATATCTGTGTTAGCAGTGTTCAAGGTTATGCCCTTTACTTTAAGATTTGTTTTTCCATTGCTCAGTTTATACCCATACGTCTTGGGACCTGCAGAAACAAACTCTGTGATGTGTTCTCCGGTCGGTAGTTCACTAGTTAACTCCCCTAGATAATGACCCAGAGGTGTATTCCAGTCACCGTCCTTGCTCACAAATATTACAGAATCTGTGTCATGATAGAGGCACCTCTCTTGCAGACTGTCCAGTACTCTGTACAATTCAAGTCTGGCATATGCTGTAGTAAAACAAGCTATAAATATGTTAACATTTTTACTGGTTGTGTACCTCTCTTTTGCATATTTCCAACTAAGCATTGCTGTTTCATCATCTATGAAATCCAAAGAAGACACCTCATAGTATAGTAAAAAAGCATACCTGAAAAGCTCATCAGGGTCTGTCACAATGCATGTGTTTGGTAAATTAGTTCTTTGACCAAACTTACCCCACAGGGAATTTAGAAACAATTTAGAAATGTGTCTTTTTGCAGAGTTTACTGTGATATGATTTGGTCTTAATTCTACATCCTCTTTTTATTTTGTAATCTTGGATGTACTGTGTCTTTTTTTCATCATCAGTACACCATGCAGGGTAGCCAGAAGCTTCCTGTTTATCCCTGAGATGTAGTTTAATGTAGTTTTCAAACAGATTTTTTTTATAATTTTCAAAATACCAAATCTCATAGATTTTAGAAATTTTATATCCTTTTTCCACAGCTAATTGTATTTCAATTGTACACCATGTGCCAGTCAGAGCACGTTGTTCATCACTATGATCACACTGTGTCACGCTGTTATTGGTGGCACAGGTCAAGCAAAGTGGGAACATGAGCTTACCATTTAATTTTAAAGGTAGGACCGGAAAAAATAATCCTCTAGGTGGAAGCATTTTTACTTTAGCCAAACCAAAATAAAAATTCATGTTCCTGAAATTCTCATAAATAATTCTTGGGTGTCCTACAGGGTAAGCTTTTGTCTTGTTCACAAAGGGGTACAAACTTGTAAAGTCATAGTAGTGGCACCAGGTGCTGTTTTGTGGTACAGTTTAATCGCATTTGTGCGACCACCGTAAAGTGCATCTCTGGGGTCCAAGGGCTGTGGGAACTCGTTTTTAATAATAAAAGCTTGCAGCTCTTTGTCTTTGGCTAACATATCCAACCACTCGTGTTCCCACAGCACTCTGACCTCAAATCCGCAAGACTGTAAAAAAAGCTTTTTAACAATGTATTTATTATACAGCTGACGGTACGTGGAGTCTGTTACCTCATTTGTATCATTTTCATTGTAACAAACAGGGCAGCCATGGTAAAAACAACCTTGAAATTCAAACGCTGTAGGAACATTGTTTATTACAGCATAGCCATCCAAGCAGTATTTACCTACCCTGCGCTCACCACCGCGTAAAGTGTGTTGTATTGCAATACCCTCCTTATGTGCAACATACATCAACCACTGAATGGCTGGTGTAGAGTAGCGTTTTTGCGTTTTGTGATAATTATCACAAGGGAGTATTGCAATAGTGTGATTAGGTAAGAATTTGAATCTGTACATAGCCATACACACTGATGCTAATGTGGTGAGTTGAAACGGGTCAATACAGTTTATGTCTTCAATCAACTCCCCATTTTTGTTAAATTTGATTGTTTCTGTCCAAGTCATGTCCATTACGCTTTCTCTAAAACACAAACATGCAAGTCTTAAAACCTCAACATCTTGTTTACAGTAGATTTTAAGAGCAGTCTGAAAGTCAAATGTCTCATGCTTATTCTCTTCATACCACTTCAAAAATTCAGCTTTCTCATCGGGCATCATGTACTCAACACCATAGTGGTCTACACAGGGCATGGACCCTATATAGTTTTGATTTTGGACTGTGTTAAAAAAATGAGGAAAATGGCCTTTAGATTCTTTAAAACCTAGGGCTTTTGGCAGTTTGCTGAGTTTCATTGGTAGAAAATTTAGAGAATCTATAAAACGGATTTTTAAGTCAGGCACTGTGACACACAAGAGTTTACCACCTTGCGCCAACAACTTAATTGCTAATTTCTCTTTAATTAGCTGTTGAACCACTAAATAGGAATCATATCTACCACCGTTATGTGCTATAAATGTAACAGACTGGAATTTCGTTGTAACAAAATGGTTCACAAAATCCTTCAAACAATCAGACCCCTGAAACTCCCATGACTTTGAATCATCTAACTTTTTAGCATAAACGTAATTAGGTATATGAACACCTGTTTCCTGCATACATTCAAAATCATAAACAATGTAATCTGTCTCTTTTTTTGGTGGTTTGCATGGCGTCATGAAACAGAGATGTGTGTCAAAAATGTCAATTTCACCATGGCATATGCTACATGTTGGGGGTGTACAGTCATGAACATCTTTCCTAACATATGCACAACACACGTCACAATACACTTTGGTATGACACTCTACCTCACCCTCTTGTGCTAAAGCATTATGCAAAGCCAAACACTCAACTGAGCGACAAACCAAACGACAACTAAGGCATCTACATATTTCATCTTTAACCTCAACACAATTCTGTCTGTGACATGTTCTGCAAAAATATTTACAAGAGTGATTATTCTTGTGGTGAAAAATAGAGTGGCAATACTGACAAAAATAATCATGACCTATAAAAGCTTTGATGTTTTTTATGCCGTAATAGTGCTCATTGTGATGCAAAACAAACAGCACTTTATCCTTACAGGGTCCATCAGTATAAAAATACTGCCAATAACCCTGATTATGGTAAAGTATTTTAATAGTGACATTCAATAGCTTTTCAAAAGCCTGAATGTCACTAAAATTAACAAGATGTTCATGACTGTACACCCCCAACATGTAGCATATGCCATGGTGAAATTCACATTTTTGACACACATCTCTGTTACATGACACCATGCAAACCACCAAAAAAAGAGACAGATTACATTGTTTATGATTTTGAATGTATGCAGGAAACGGGTGTTCATATACCTAATTACGTTTATGCTAAAAAGTTAGATGATTCAAAGTCATGGGAGTTTCTGGGGTCTGATTGTTTGAAGGATTTTGTGAACCATTTTGTTACAACAAAATTCCAGTCTGTTACATTTATAGCACATAACGGTGGTAGATATGATTCCTATTTAGTGGTTCAACAGCTAATTAAATTATCAATTAAGTTGTTGGCGCAAGGTGGTAAACTCTTGTGTGTCACAGTGCCTGACTTAAAAATCTGTTTTATAGATTCTCTAAATTTTCTACCAATGAAACTCAGCAAACTGCCAAAAGCCCTAGGTTTTAAAGAATCTAAAGGCCATTTTCCTAATTTTTTTTAACACAGTCCAAAATCAAAACTATATAGGGTCTATGCCCTGTGTAGACCACTATGGTGTTGAGTACATGATGCCCGATGAGAAAGCTGAATTTTTGAAGTGGTATGAAGAGAATAAGCATGAGACATTTGACTTTCAGACTGCTCTTAAAATCTACTGTAAACAAGATGTTGAGGTTTTAAGACTTGCATGTTTGTGTTTTAGAGAAAGCGTAATGGACATGACTTGGACAGAAACAATCAAATTTAACAAAAATGGGGAGTTGATTGAAGACATAAACTGTATTGACCTGTTTCAACTCACCACATTAGCATCAGTGTGTATGGCTATGTACAGATTCAAATTCTTACCTAATCACACTATTGCAATACTCCCTTGTGATAATTATCACAGGGTAGGTAAATACTGCTTGGATGGCTATGCTGTAATAAACAATGTTCCTACAGCTTTTGAATTTCAAGGTTGTTTTTACCATGGCTGCCCTGTTTGTTACAATGAAAATGATACAAATGAGGTAACAGACTCCACGTACCATCAGCTGTAGGAACACGAGTGGTTGGATATGTTAGCCAAAGACAAAGAGCTGCAAGCTTTTATTATTAAAAACGAGTTCCCACAGCCCTTGGACCCCAGAGATGCACTTTCCGGTGGTCGCACAAATGCGATTAAACTGTACCACAAAACAGCACCTGTTGAAAGTATCCACTACTATGACTTTACAAGTTTGCACCCCTTTGTGAACAAGACAAAAGCTTACCCTGTAGGACACCCAAGAATTATTTATGAGAATTTCAGGAACATGAATTTTTATTTTGGTTTGGCTAAAGTAAAAATGCTTCCACCTAGAGGATTATTTTTTCCGGTCCTACCTTTAAAATTAAATGGTAAGCTCATGTTCCCACTTTGCTTGACCTGTGCCACCAATAACAGCGTGACACAGTGTGATCATAGTGATGAACAACACGCTCTGACTGGCACATGGTGTACAACTGAAATACAATTAGCTGTGGAAAAAGGATATAAAATTTCTAAAATCTATGAGATTTGGCATTTTGAAAATTATAAAAAAAATCTGTTTGAAAACTACATTAAACTACATCTCAGGGATAAACAGGAAGCTTCTGGCTACCCTGCATGGTGTACTGATGATGAAAAAAAGACACAGTACGTCCAAGATTACAAAAAAAAGAGGATGTAGAATTAAGACCAAATCATATCACAGTAAACTCTGCAAAAAGACACATTTCTAAATTGTTTCTAAATTCCCTGTGGGGTAAGTTTGGTCAAAGAACTAATTTACCAAACACATGCATTGTGACAGACCCTGATGAGCTTTTCAGGTATGCTTTTTTACTATACTATTAGGTGTCTTCTTTGGATTTCATAGATGATGAAACAGCAATGCTTAGTTGGAAATATGCAAAAGAGAGGTACACAACCAGTAAAAATGTTAACATATTTATAGCTTGTTTTACTACAGCATATGCCAGACTTGAATTGTACAGAGTACTGGACAGTCTGCAAGAGAGGTGCCTCTATCATGACACAGATTCTGTAATATTTGTAAGCAAGGACGGTGACTGGAATCCACCTCTGGGTGATTATCTAGGGGAGTTAACTAGTGAACTACCGACCGGAGAACACATCACAGAGTTTGTTTCTGGAGGTCCCAAGACGTATGAGTATAAACTGAGCAATGGAAAAACAAATCTTAAAGTAAAGGGCATAACCTTGAACACTGCTAACACAGATATAATCAATTTTGAAAGCTTAAAAGACTTGGTGTTGGACTACCCTTTAAATTGTAACATAGACAATCAAAAAAGACTTGTGGTAGAGCAACAGTGTATTACCAGAAACAAACGCTACTGGCAGATTGAGACACGTCCATTAAGGAAAACACAAAAGTGTGTTTATACAAAAAGAAAGTTATCACACGATTTTACGACACTACCATTTGGTTACTAATATAACACTAACAATGGACACGCATTTGCAACACCCTTTTTCTTGTATTTTAGCAGGTCCTTCAAATTCAGGCAAAAGCTATTTTGTAAAACAAATTTTACAACATTCTGACACACTTCTGTCCCACAAACCTGATAATATTGTGTGGTTTTATGCATGCTGGCAAAAATTGTATGATGAATTATTATATACTTTTCCATATATTAAATTTATAGAAGGTCTTCCAAACACATTTGTCGATGATGATTTATTTCCAACTGATAAAATTAATTTAACAATTGTTGATGATTTGATGGAAGCTGCCAGTGACAGTTCTGAAATTGAGAAGGCATTTACAAAATATGTACACCACAGGAATCTGAGTATCATGTATCTTGTACAAAATGTGTTTTGTCAGGGTAAAAAAAACAGAACTATCACTTTAAACACAAAATATATGGTACTTTTCAAAAACCCAAGAGATAAGTTACAAATTACTACTTTAGCACGACAGATGTACCCTGGGAAATCTAATTACTTTTTAGAAGCTTTTGAAGATGCCACACATATCCCTTATGGTTATTTGTTAGTAGATTTAAGAGCCACCACACCTGATGAGTTCAGGTTAAGAACATGTCTCTTCCCACCAGATACACCTGTTGCATATATTTTTAAAAAGTTGCCCTCTAAAAAGTAAAGTTTTTTGTTTTATCCATCATTCAACTTAAAACATTAGGAGTGTGTAAACATGTCTAGCAGGCTATTCCGCAATTGGGAAGCTTTAAAAACGTTAAGTCATGCCTCACCAACACAGAGAAAGACTATTTTACGTGGTGCTTCTACAAACTTAATATCTGCTATATGTGAAATAGCACTGAACATTTTAAAAGGTAGATTGCCCTTGACAGCAAAGCAGAAAGGACGTCTTAAAAAGTGGAGCAAAATTATAAAAAGTCTTAGTAATAGGACAATATCGATTAGCAACAAGAAGAAGCTGGTAAATCAATCTGGTGGATTTTTAGCACCACTTTTAGGCTTTGCTATACCTCTACTGACAAGTCTGTTAACTAACCGTTAATGGAGCATACTCAAAAAATGTACCTGGTACCAAAACAGGATGTGGACCGCTTGAAACGTACACAACAGGGTGATACAGATATTCGTCACGCAGCTACAACACGCTTGGATGATGAAATTGCTGATATCTTAAATAATTCTAATTTACCTGAAGATGTAAAAATTAAAAAGTACAATGCTGCATTGCAAAAATATCTGGTGTTTGCTAAACAAAATTCTAGAAACAATACTACTTTAAGACTTTTAATGCCCCCAGGAGAACCTATTCACACTGATAATAACACAAGTAGTGTATCTATTGAAAAGGGTGATAGAATATTTCATGAAGTTGTTAACAATGTGCATGACCAGTTTAAGAAAAATGCTGAATTACTTCTTTCTAAAATGGCACAATCCAAACATATAACTAATTGGAATGATAATGGGGAGTTTGTTTACAAAAAACAAACAATTATTGGTTCAAACATACTAGACTTAGTACGTTGCGCTACACAAAGTCACAATGTGACCATGCGCAAAACACCGCAAGGTTGGGAGTCTTTTATGAAAGCTATGGCTGAACTGAATATTCCATCGTCAGTTGTTGGTAATGCTAGAAAAAGGGATAATTTTGAACATCTAAAAATGGAAATTAGGGATATTACTCATTTACCAGAGACATTGCCGCAACATGATATTTTACCAGTACCTTCAACACCCACCATGGGACTAACTACACCTCAAGGTTACCTGACATCAAAGAAAAGACCTAAATCACCTTTTAATCCTTCAACGTGGTTGACTTTGTAAATTTTATCAAATGTTGTTTTCTGTATAAAACTTTTTTCTGCTTTATGACTCAAATAAAAGTTTTAAAAAAGAAAATAAATTCTGCGCTTTATTTAATCGCATTGAAATGTTACAAAATATCAGTTAAATGATACATAAAACATTAACACAACACTATTTAAAATAAAATTATATTGTTTATTATTTTAACATTAAAATAAATGTTAAAATGCTCTTAAAAGAAGCCATAAAAGGGAATTATTTTAACATTAAAATAAATGTTAAAATGCTCTTAGAAGAAGCCATAAAAGGGGCGTAAAATATGGAAAATAGTGGGCCGGTTGGGTGGAAATATTGGGAGGAGAGTGGGCGGGGATCTGCATATAAAGGGGCGGGGATCTGCCTATAAAGGGGCGTGAATCTGCCTATAAAGGGGCGTGAATTTGCCTATAAAGGGGCGGGGATTTGTCTATAAAGGGGCGTGGTTTGTATATAAAGGGGCATGGTACCTGTCACATTAAGTTTGACGAGATATCCCTATTTGTACTACTTATTCTAGATTCGGTTTTTTATTTTAGGGTGTTTTTTTATGGGTATTAGTAAAGGAATATTTGTTTTATTTTTGATAATTTGTTTGCTATTTTGTGTAATGCATATTTTTAGGGGGTGTTTTTTTTAGCAAAAGAGCTGTATAACTTAGGGTAATGCCCTACAAAAGGCCATTTTAAGGGCCCCCCAAAAGACCCCTTTAAGGGCCCATGGTAGTTTGGGGGGGTTGTATAGTGTTAGGGGGTGTTTGTATTTTTTTTTTTGGAGCAAAAGAGCTGTTTAACTCAGTTCCTTACAAAAGGCCAATGCCTTACAAAATGGTCACACAAAAGGCCCTGTTAAGGGCCCTTGGTACTTTATTCTAGATTAGGCTTTTTTATTTTGGGGTGTTTTTTTTTTTTTGTAAAAGGGTATTAGAATAGGAATAATCTTTATTTTTTTGATAATTTCTTTTTTTGTTTTTATGTAATGATAAGTTTTTTATGTTTTGTAATGTTAGGTTATAGAGGCATATTTATCAAGCTCCGTATGGAGCTTGATGCCCCGTGTTTCAGGCGAGCCTTCAGGCTCGCCAGAAACACAAGTTATGAAGCAGCGGTCTAAAGACCCCTGCTTTATAACCTGTCCGCCTGCTCTGAGGCCACGGACAGAAATCAACCCGATCCAATATGATAGGGTAGATTGACACCCCCTGCTGGCGGCCGATTGGCCACAAATCTGCAGGGGGCGGCATTGCACAAGCAGTTCACAAGAACTGCTGGTGCAATGATAAATACCGACATATCGGATCATGGCCGCTCGCACATTAATAATAGGCTCCTTAGTGTAAGGCAGGTTAGGTTTTATTTCACAGGTAAGTTTGTATTGTTAATAACTATTTACTAACTAGTCTACCTAGTTAAAATAAATACAAACTTACCTGTGAACTAAACATAAAACCTAAGCTATGTAACTATTAGTTATATTGTAACTACCTTAGGTTTTATTTCACAGTTAAATTTTAAATAGGAATTATTTAGTTAATAATTGTAAATTTAATTTAGATCTAATTTCATTATGTTAAAGTAAGGGGGTGTTAGGGTTAGGGTTAGGTTTAGGGTTAGGGTTACATTAGGTTTAGGGGTTAATATAGTTTAATTTAGGTTGTTGCGATGTGGGGGGCTGGTGGTTTAGGGATTAATAGGTTTATTTAGTGGTAGTGATGTGGGAGGCCAGAGTTTTAGGGGTTAATAACTTTATTTAGTTGCGGCGATGTTGGGGAGCGGCGGAATAGGGGTTAATAACTTAAGTATAGTGGTGGCGATATCGGGAGTGGCACATTAGGGGTTAATACCTTTATTTAGGTGGCAGTGATATTAGGAGCAGCAGATTAGGGGTTAATAATTTTATGTAGGTGGCGGCGATGTCAAGAGCAGCAGATTAGGGGTGTTTAGACTCTGGGTTTATGTTAGGGTGTAAGGTTTAAACTGTATTTTCATTTTCCCCATAGACATCAATGTGGCTGCGTTACGGAGCTTTTGTTTCTGCGATCGCAGGCGTTAGATTTTTTTTAATGTCTATGGGGAAAGCGTGCATGAGCACGTCAAACCACTGCTTGTTTTTGGTGCGGTATGGAACTCAACGCAGCCATAACACCCGCACAAGCCGGGTTTTTTTAAACTTGTAATAGCAGCACTATAGGGGATTAAATAACCCTACTTTTGTTGCGTTCTTTATTTTCCTTATAGCGTTTAAAACTCGTAATCTAGGTGTATATTAATTGAGAGTTTCTATGTTGCCTGGTTTAAATTACCTGTACAAATTATGCTTTTTACATCTGAAAGGCTTGAGTGTATGTCCCTTATTTTATTATTTAGCAGTTTGTTTATATTAGCTACTAGCTACATAGGTTCTGTTTCGATAGGAGCAGGAGTTTAACCTCTTAATACCCTGTACATCACTGTTCTTTCTATGGGAGTGACGTTTTCAATACCAAGTTCTCGCAGTGATAGCTATCTTGCTACAGGGTAGCTATCAATAGTAGCTTGAATAGATTCTAGGCCTGAATCTGTTTTTGTAACATAATGATTAAAGCACTGATAAAATGTATGTGCATCTTGTTTTATTTTATTCAAATTATTGAGGTAATTTAATAAAAGTTCAAACATACGAAGGCTTTTATAAATTATACTTTAGACCCAGAAATTACAATTAATATCACTTCATATTATTCTACATATTGCACATAACATAAGGAGTTATCAGTTCTATTGTGTCATGTGGCATAAACTATAATTCTTTGGTGACATATTTAATGCAGTTTTTGAGTTCTATATATACTTGCTAAGAAATATGTAAATGATTTCCCACCAATCCAAAGTAACTTCTGTCAAAATAGAAATTTTAAATTGTGATATTTCTGTCAAGTAAGTAGATTGCTTGAGAAATAGAATTGGTTGCGCATCTACAACAAAAAAACATATTCACACAGTCTGTCTCTTTAGTATTTCTTTACTTGTTTAAAATGTTTTTTCAGATCCATCTGTCAGTAAATTTATTAACTGAAATTGTACAATAATATTACAGTTGACTTACAATACAAAGTAATGTTACAGAGTTGAATTTAATTTATAATACTCTGATTATATTTATTACCACTCAGAATAAGTCTAAAGAGAATTTGCTGTTTAATTTAAGTTAAATGTAGAGAACTTTGAAATAAAGTGTGAGTTGCAGAACATAATGGTACAAATTACTGTGTTTAAAAAAAATGGAGAACAGTAATTCTAAAATAAAACGAGACAATTATATAAAAACAGTGACAAATAAGAGACACATGTAAAGGGAAACGTATGCAAATTACATTGAGTAATGTATTTGGAAAAATTTAGTTTCAATAAAAAAATAAAAAAATGTAAGACTGATTTTTGAATCAAATTAAATTTAAAATATATTGGTGCAAATTTACCAAGCTGTGGAAGCAGCCCTTATCCCTGCAAGTAAAAAAGCTTCAGCTTGTAAGACCAAGCACCTAGATTACGAGTTTTGCATTAACAGGGGTGCGGTGCTAACGAGCAGTTTTCCCTAACTGCTCACTTGCAGACAGCGCTGGTATTACAGGTTTTTACAAATCCGGCGTTAACCGCAAAAATGTGAGCGTAGAGCAAAATTTAGCTCCACATCTCACCTCAATACCAGCGCTGCTTACGGTAGCAGTGAGCTGGTAAAACGTGCTTGTGCACAATTTCCCAATAGGAATCAATGGGGGAGAGCTGAAAAAAAACCTAACACCTGCAAAAAAATCAGCGTTCAGCTTCTAACTCAGCCCCATTGATTCCTATGGGGAAATACTTTTAATGTCTACACCTAACACCACCACTATATTAAAGTTATTAACCCCTAAACCTAAGTCTAACCCTAACCCCCCCTAACTTAAATATAATTAAAATAAATCTAAATAAAATTAATACAATTAACTAATTTATTCCTATTTAAAACTAAATACTTACCTATAAAATAAACCATAAGATAGCTACAATATAACTAATAGTTACATTGTATCTAGCTTAGGGTTTATTTTTATTTTACAGGCAACTTTGTATTTATTTTAACTAGGTACACTAGTTATTAAATAGTTATTAACTATTTAATAACTTCCTGGTTAAAATAAAGACAAATTTACCTGTAAAATAAAACCTAAACTAAGTTACAATTACGCCTAACACTACACTATAATTAAATAAATTACCTAAACTAAATACAATTAATTACAATTTAAAAAAATTATCTAAAGTACGAAAAAAACAAACACTAAATTACAGAAAATAATAAAATAATTACAATATTTTTAAACTAATTACTCCTACTCTAATCCCCCTAACAAAATAAAAAAGCCCCTCAAAATAAAAAATAGCCCTTAAAAGGGCCTTTTGCAGGGCATTGCCCCAAAGTAATCAGCTATTTTACCTGTAAAAAAATTACAAATACCCCCCCAACATTAAAACCCACCACCCACACAACCAAACCTACTCTAAAACCCACCCAATCCCCCCTTAAAAAAAATAACACTAACCCTTTGAAGATCACCCTACCTTGAGAAGTCTTCACCCAACCGGGCCAAAGTCCTCCACAAAGCCAGCAGAAGTGGTCCTCCAGACGGGCAGAAGTGGTCCTCAAAATGGGCAGAAGTCCTCATCCAGACGGCATCTTCTATCTTCATCCATCGGGCACAGAGCGGCTCCATCTTCAAGACATCCGGCGTGGAGCATCCTCTTCAAACGACGGCCGACTGAAGAATGAAGCTTCCTTTAAATGATGTCATCCAAGATGGCGTCCCTTCAATTCCGATTGGCTGATAGAATTCTATCAGCCAATCGGAATTAAGGTAGAAAAAATCCTATTTGTTGATGCAATCTGTCAATAGGATTGAAGTTGAATCCTATTGGCTGATCCAATCAGCCAATAGGATTGAGCTGGCATTCTATTGGCTTATTTCTGATTGGCTGATAGAATTCTATCAGCCAATTGGAATTGAAGGGACGCCATCTTGGATGACGTCATTTAAAGGAACCTTCATTCTTCAATCGGACGTCGTTTGAAGAGGATGCTCCGCGTCAGATGTCTTGAAGATGGAGCCGCTCTGCGCCGGATGGATAAAAATAGAAGATGCTGCCCGGATGAAGACTTCTGCCCATCTTGAGGACCTCTTCTGCCCGTCTGGAGGACCATTTCTGCCGGCTTCATGGAGGAATTCGGCCCGGTTGGGTGAAGACTTCTCAAGGTAGGGTGATCTTCAAGGGGTTAGAGTTAGGTTTTTTTTTAAAGGGGGATTGGGTGGGTATTAAATTAGGGTTGGTTGTGTGGGTAGTGGGTTTTAATTTCGGGGGGTATTTGTAATTTTTTTTTACAGGTAAAGAGCTGATTACTTTGGGGCAATGCCCCGCAAAAGGCCCTTTTAAGGGCTATTTGTAATTTAGTGTAGGGTAGGGCTTTTTTATTTTGGGGGGCTTTTTTATTTTGTTAGGGGGATTAGATTAGGTGTAATTAGTTTAAAATTCTTGTAATTATTTTATTATTTTCTGTAATTTAATGTTTTTTTTTTTAATACTTTAGATAATTTATTTAAATTTTAATTAATTGTATTTAGTTTAGGTAATTAATTTAATTATAGTGTAGTGTTAGGTGTAATTGTAACATAGGTTAGGTTTTAATTTACAGGTAAATGTGTCTTTATTTTAACTAGGTAGTTATTAAATAGTTAATAACTATTTAATAACTATTGTACCTAGTTAAAATAAATACAAAGTTGCCTGTAAAATAAAAATAAACCCTAAGATAGATACAATGTAACTATTAGTTATATTGTAGATAGCTTAGGGTTTATTTTATAGTTAAGTATTTAGTTTTAAATAGGAATAATTGAGTTAATGATAGTAATTTTATTTAGATTTATTAAAATTATATATAAGTTAGAGGGGTTAGGGTTAGACTTAGGTTTAGGGGTTAATACATTTAATATAGTGGCGGCGACGTTGGGGGCGGCATATTAGGGGTTTAAAAATGTAGGTAGGTGTCAGTGATGTTAGGGCCGGAAGATTAGGGGTTAATAATATTTAAATAGTGTTTGCGATGCGGGAGTGCGGCGGTTTAGAGGATAATATGTTTATTATAGTGGCGGCGATGTCCGGTTCGGAAGATTAGGGGTTACAAATTATATTTTAGTGTTTGCTATGTGGGGGGGGGGGCTCGGTTTAGGGGTTAATAGGTAGTGTATGGGTGTTAGTGTACTTTTTAGCACTTTAGTTAAGAGTTTTTTGCTACGGCGTTGTAGTGTAAAACTCTTAACTACTGACTTTTAAATGCGGTATCAGTCTTGACAGGAGAGGGTCTACCACTCACTTTTGGTTAGAGTCATAATACCGGCGCTATGCAAGTCCCATTGAAAATATAGGATACGCAATTGACTTAAGTGGATTTGCGGTATTTCCAAGTCTGGCCAAAAAAGTGAGCAGTACACCTGTACCTGCAAGACTCGTAATACCAGCGGGCGTTAAAAAGCAGCATTAGGACCTCTTAACGCTGCTTTTTAACCATAATGCACAACTCGTAATCTAGCTGAAGGTTTCTTAACCTCTGAGGTGGTGAACTACAAAAGTGATTGCTTGTGCAATCATAAATTCAAGCAGTGACTGCTGCACCACTATCTGCAAAAATGGTGGACAGGTTGCCTACCAGGGAATCTTGTCCACCTACTTGTTCATAAATGTGAACCACTGTGATATAAAGAAAAGTTATATAGAAAGTTAGATCTGTAAAAAAAAACAATGCTTAAATGTGGTCTCCAAATGTATCACTAGTGTTTGCACTCATCGGGCTTATCAATCAAATTACGAGTTGAAAGTAAACGCGATCACTTGAGCTCAATCGCAATTTATGCCAGATAGATTAGTGTGACTTCAGAGCTCGGGTTAATCGTTTCACGAAACTAAAAAGTTACACACAAAAGTTATAGCTCGGGTTAATCGTTTCACGAAACAAAAAAGTTACACACAAAAGTTATAAGGGCTCAAAGATATGAGGTCTCAAGCAAAGGGCTTTAACAAAGAGATACATACATATACATCTCTAAAAATGTACTGTATATGTATCCGTATATATACACTGTGTATATATATGTATATATATATATATATACTGTATATATATATATATATATATATATACTGTATATATATATATATATATATATATATATATATATATATATATATATATACACTGTATACACATAAACTGTATACATATATATGTATTTATATGTGTGTATATGTATTTATGAAAGTGCATTGGAGCCCTTTGCAGTTAACTAGATAAAAACATGTAAAAGCATATATATGCAATATTTATATTTAAAAAAGTGTTATACCGTGTATGTACTGTAAATATTTCAGATTCCAATAGGGAATGTGTTCTAAAAATTTATAAATAGATATTCCTAAATATCTTTATATATCTTTATATATAAATTGTATATATATATATATATATATATATATATATATATATATATATATATATATAGTCGGGTAATAGGCTTTTTTCCCTTTTTTTTCTCTATTTAATTATATGGGGGAATACGTGAACGTGCATGCAATACTTTCAACTCATAATACGAGAGCAACCTGACGAGTGCAAAAGGCTTACTTCTAGCACAATTAACGCTCAAGCAGGAGCATTAACTATTGCTACACTTTTAATCTGTCCCATTATTTATAATAAAATTGCATTAAGTATCATATTTTACATTTTTCTAAAATCATGAAACAAATCCTTTTCATATTTTTTGGTCAGGGCCGGACTGGGAAATCAGACCAGCCCTGGAAATTTGTATCTACCGGCCCAGCCCCGCCCCTCCAGTCCAGCCCCGCCCCCTCCAGTCCAGCCCCGCCCCCTCCTACACCTCCCAAATCAAAGGCACTGATAAAAGATAGAAAGCTAACAGACCTTTATTCAGAGACACATATTTACATACACTCACTGCACCCACTTACATAAAGTATATATATGGTACAGATACATTCAGTACACATTTGTGGACAGATGCGTCAAATAAATATATAGAGAGACACACACATTTTATAATATGGAGTTGAAAACAAACATATAAAACATACACATACATATGTTTCTCTCATCATATGTTTTTAACCCAATGATAAACCCAAATCATGTCAACTTTAAT